>NW_011343704.1:119501-161871 GCF_000735185.1 Notothenia coriiceps | reverse complement strand
CGGCGTTCTGGCGATTTACTCGGAAGGCTTCAGTAGAAGCTGCTGGGACTCCCAGCAGCTTCTACTGAAGCAACTCTACTGAAGCCAGTCCCCAACAACCGGGGACTTCCGGCCGGGGATTTTGGGCGGCAGTATACGCCGTGAAGTTGTTTGCGGCCTGCCAGTAAACCCAAAGCAGAAGAAGAAGAAGTGACGTCAGCGGCTTCATTTGCCTAATCCACCCCCAGGGATTTATTCCGGTGTGAACGCGATCTGTATTTAGTTCATCAGAACTAAAGAGTTCTGATGAACTAAGTTCTCATGAACCTTTGTGGGAAAAGTACTGCGGTGTGAATGCGCCTAATGAGGTGTGAATGGGTGAATGGCTCGTAGTATGTGAAGCGCTTTGAGGGGTCTTAAAGTCCTGATAAAGCGCTATTCAATTACAGTCCATTTACCACTCGATCTGAGCCAATTTATCAGTCCAACTCTACTAGACTTATATTTAAATCAAAACATGTTAGAATCTGAAACACTGAGGACAGTGCATTTCTGAAATTGTCATCTACATTCTTAAAACTTGACTCAGGATGCTGAATCTGTGGAAATGGTCAGTTGACCTTGTTTGGGTTTCCCTGCCTGATCACAAAACATGAGACTGGGAGCTTTAGGGAAGAGGTGGGAAGTCCATTAGTGTCCCTGCGTTACCCACCACTCTCCTCCCACTTAGCAGTAATGGAAAAGTCGGCACTCTGTGTGTTTATTGACAGGTGCCCGGGGAATGGACACTGAGTGTATGTGTGCTCTCCTCAATGAGGAGGTCTGTTGCTAGTGTTTCTTTCCTTTGAATGTGTCGTGAATAATAGCTCATGGAAAAGTTGGCTAGAAGAAGTGGGAATTATCTCTGTCTGAGTGTGTGTGTGTTGGTGTATGTGTCTGTGTGGGTGTGTTTGATTAGCTCAGACAAGTCAACAACTGTCTGAGCCATCTCTCAGAACGAGGCACGACACAGGAGGTGCAATTAGAAAGAGGAAATATGATGCTGGTAAACAACTAAGACTACAACCTATCAGGAAAAATATGTGAGATATGTGGGAGATTAGCAGGGTCTCCTCCTGCCTATTTTACTTTAATTGAAGATCAGACCAGAATGTTCTTAATATGTGCTGAACATTCTGTAATCCTGAAAAAAGATCTTGAATCGAAGGTGTTCATGTAACAGCAGCAAAGCCTTTTTAGTGTCTAAACAATGTGAGCAAAATGTTCTCTGTCTGACTCATAGGGGGGCTCTGGGATAATTTAACCACCGACTGTTACCATGGACGACAGAGCAAACAGTGGTACTTAATCAGCGCTACGCAGAGACCACAGCAGCTCACTTTTCTCTCCCCCCTCTGCTGTTACAAGACCTACACTCACTATTCCACCTGGTTCAGTATAGTTATTAAAATATTATTTCACCCACTATTCATTCAGCCGATAGTAGAATAAATAACATAATTGAATGCTTGTGTAATATGAAAAGGACTATTACAAGCCAGATTGTCAGTAAAAAAAATACAACCAAAAATAATTTACATTTTAAATGTGCATTGTTCCGTTTTTTATCCGCCACTATAAAATAAAGCCATTGTATTAAGATGAGGATCTGTTAACTGCCACCTTAAATACATGTTATGTATTAATGTTATAATTTTAATATATTTACAAAATCTACATTTATAATTCCTTTATTGTAATATCCTACATTTTTAATAAGATTGCTCCAATATTCAAGAGTGAGATTGTTTAGGAAGAATTTTACAAGGTTTAAAAGCTTTTAGAGAAAATGCATCTATTAGGAAAGTAGTGAGCTTGTGACTTGATATAGGATAAATAAGACTTGTATTATACTGTACTAGTCGTGTAAGTGTTTGTAAACTGTGTTTTGATATAGATTTGCGGTTGTGAAATGTTGCTTTAAATTATTGACTTACATTTTGCTCAATTCATCAAGACTTTACTCAATTCTTTGTTTATATCAAAAGTATGACAACATGTTTTCTGCAAGATTTCTAAGTAACAGGGGGTGAAAAAAAAATACATTACATGCTACTTGTTAGACACTTTTATCCAAAGCGACTCACATACTCAATACTGTGGACAATCCCCACAGGAGCAATTTGAGGTGAAGTGTCTTTCCCAGGGACACAACAACATGCTGACTGCAGTGGGGTTTGAACCTGTGCTCCCCTGATCCGAACACCAACGTACTAATCCACTGCGCCACAGCCTATACAATAGTTATTTTGGGTGAGGTATTCCTTTTAACATTTGCAATCTTGATTCCCCTACATGCATGCAGACATTCAGCAACTCGCTCGCTTATGATAAACACACCCCCCCTCAGAGACATGAAGAAAGGCCTCTGCGGTGAGTCACAGCAGCAGCTGTCTGATCCTGTCCAGTCCTTGCAGCTGTGCACTCTGCTATCTCACTGAGTGATATCCCTGACCCAGGATGGGAGAAGGCCAAAGCACAGATTGACATGAAGCAGAGGTGGAGCTTTGTGTGTAAGAGCCATTTCCGTGGAGGCCTGAATCACATTGCTTTGATCCCTGAAGAGTTGTCGGGGGCTAAAATAAGGACGTTAATGTAGTCTGGTCATTAATATTGATGCCTAACCCACCCACGCTCTCCTAAATAAGGCTCAAACAATTCACAGAGGACTGGTCAAGCCTCCTGCTCCCTCAGGCATTTTGGACTCTTATGACAGAGGGCACAATGCAAATTCTGTTTCGTGAAGATCTCTTTTTCCTTTTAGAATAACACTCTGATGGTGCCATGTTTAAGCCTCCTGTGGCTAATGGAAATATTAACAACCAGTCCCATTCAGTTTATAGACAAGTGGGAGCTCTGTATTACCTTGTAGCCAACATGGCGTTGTCATGTTAACGTGAACACCACAGGAAGGGAGTTCCTTGTTTTTTCTGTCACAGTGATTTGTGATTTCATACACATGGACCTGGAGGAGGGAAACCCTTTTCCACAGCTCAGCCTATCCACGTCCATGACTCTGAGACCACTGGAATCCCAGGGTTAGTCGCATGCAAAGACGGAAATGTATTTTCCCATTTGCACCTCTGTGTGCACTGGCAGATACAGTGCTAGAATGTCTTATATGACTATCCCTTTCTCTGTCAAGGTGCCATCCACATTGACACATTACTCATCCAAATTGAACAACTCCCTTCAAAATGTCAAATTGGAACTGGTTTAAGCACAGCATTAGCTGCTGCTGCTGCTATAAATGAAGATGCTTTAATTGTTTCCATCTTTTAGTAAAAAAAAATTGTCTGTTGCATTTATTCATTGTTCATATTGGCGCTTAACAGAATAAAGTGGTTCAAGTAAGGGCAAGAAAAAGCTGCCAACGTGAAAACATTGCTACATTGCCCAACTACAGGAAGCTATAAGAACTGAATTACATGATGCCGATTAAAGATTAATGGCCAATAACTCCTGGAAAATAACACTTGTGGGTTGTCGGAAAGGCAAGCACCCACAGTGCTTTGCTTTCTTCTAAAATGGGCAGTTGTTTGTGTTTTCTTAATAACACCACTGGGATGTTGAAGACGGAAAAAATTGCACACATTTTCAGTTGTGCACCTTTTTATAATATAACATGAGCAACCGTGCTGTTTTTAAATGTGAAAAACATAATCCACTACTTTGGAGGAAAACGTTCGTCCCTCAGAAGAAGTGTGAAGTCTATAAACAAAATGGTGCCTTTAAAGAAAATAGGAAATAAATCAGATTAGAGTGCACTGTTCTCAGTTTGCGCCCTTACACTGATGACATCATTTGAGTGCACTTTCTTTATTTATAGATTAATAATCCTAAACATCTATGTGCGTGCAAAATCTAATCCCAAAGGAACCAACAACCTGGCACGCACTCGCTGGCGGTCTATAACTCAAATACCAGTGCCCAGAACAGCAGCAGTTAAAATATACCTGACTGTTGCACTTCATACTAAAGGTTTGGACATGCCACACTTTGCATTCACACGCAACATCTTACGTTACAGCAAAAACAGATACTTCTATTCATAGTGAATGTCTAGATGCTGCTTAAACAGCCTACTAAAGTCTCCATGGTAGATTTGTGGTTTAGTGTTTTCAACAGAACTGTTGAACTATCCACCACAAAAGGGAAATATATTGAATTAATGGAAAAAAGAACAAAGCACAGTATGGACATAAGAACTAAGGTTTCATAGTCAAACCCAAGCACATCAATCAAATAACCAAACACTAAATGCAGGAAATCAATCAGTTGGTGCTGCTTATCGCTAAATTCAGACTTACTCAATGAAACAAGACTCCAGTGCATAGCTGGTGGTGTATTTTTAATCCACAGCAGTATAGCGGGTATACCAACTCAAGATATTTTGGCAAACTTTTTATTTTGGCTGTGGCCTTGTAGGTGAAGGGTGTGCCTACAAATCTTGGGATAAACAGCATGGAGGGTGTCAGCAGCTTGCACTGAGTTGTGATGTGGTATGAGGACACATTTCTGTTCGCAGGCCAAGACGTTGGACGACAGCTACGAGCGTTCAGTGGAGGGGTGACCTGATCAGTGTTCCAGTTGGTGAATCCTGTCTGCAGCTATAGGATGGGAATGTTTAGTGGGACAGGAAGGCAGCTGGGCCTGAGATCAGATCAGTGTCCTCGTGTGGAACCAAACCCGCTACCAAAACATCTGGACTGATTTAAACTGAAAGGAACCAGACACGTGTACACAATATCTACCAGGTGTTTTAAAGCACCATAAGCTGATAAGCAAGTACAAATGTGTGTCCCTAAATAACTCAACAAAGTATATATAGTACACGCTCTAGAAATAGCAGGGATCCTGTTGCTGCTGTACCAACTGTATATCCTCATGGCAGGAGCAGAGGAAAGGTAACAGTAACAATATCAGCAAATCCTCCTCCGTTACTGTATCTCCAAGTAGTGTTGTACTGTACACTCACTCTGATAAAGCAGCAAAGAGTGCAGATGTAATGTATGATACAAATAAATAATAATTACACCTATTCAAATGTGCCGGAATAGAGAAGCATATTACTGCCAATGATTTTTAAAATGCACAGTGCTGTACAGAGAAGGAGTATATCCCTCTGGAGGTAACGTCATTGCTGCTGTATCAAAATGACCCTCTGCTTAATTCTTTACATTCCTTAGATGTTGTGACATCAAGTGACATCAAATAAATGTGTTTTAAAAAAGCAACAAAAATGTGATCTGACTAAACAAGAAAAGGTAGTTTTTTCTTAAGGTGTAACTCACTTGTTCTCTGTGGTAAACAAACATATTGTGTGTGCCAAAGAAAGAGAGAGATTAGAGTGTTACAAGATCTGGATTTGGACAATCAGGCCAAGAGAAACAGCTCTGGTTTTGAGACATTGTTGGTTAAAACTAAGATGATGAGTGGAAGAGATAAGCAAAGAAAAAACAAACTTGACTTGAAAAGAATAGTTAGACATTTTGGGAAAGGCACTTAAATGTTTTCTAGACTAAAGTTACATGAGAACACTTCTCATCTGTGTGGAACATAAAGCTTTGCTAACTTTGATACCTTGTTTGTTTTACTCCTTACAATACCAAGAGGAAAAACTAGTGGACATGTTGTTGGGGCTATTTTTTGACAGGATGCAGTAACTTCCTGGCGTCTCCTCTTGTTACCTAACAATCTCAAGATTACAACCAAGATGTGACAGCGCCTAAACAGGAAATTGTCCAGCAACAATTAATTTTTGCACTTTTTTGTCCAGACTAAATAACCACAACATAATGTGAGGTCAATTTAGAGGTGCTGGCGGACAGGGACGACAGGCAAACGGTTTTCAAATTTTCAGACTTTGTGCTAACAAGCTAAAAGGTTGATGGATGTAGCCTCACATTTAGCACACGGACATGATAGTGTGAAAATGTTAAACTAAACCAAATTTAAAAAAAACGTCTTTAAATTCCGGCTGGTATTAGTTTGTGTTTTTCTTTTTGATAATAGTAGACACTTTTAATGTGAATGTTTAGGTCATGTACTCGATATTGCAGCCTCTAACTATTGGATCACTTTTTACACGCGGGGGCTCACAAGCCACCACGTTCTGGAACTCTAAACTGGCTCGAGATGGTAGCTCACATGCGATAGTGAAATGTGGAGCCTGCAAGATATCTTTCCACAAGCCTGAGGAAGAGGAGAAAAAGGACAGAGGGGAGTGACAGAAGAGAACAACATAATACACCAAGTGCTGGAGCAAATACTGAATGAGCTGTGCCCTTAGTTCTGGATTAGATGTCTAGAGTTGGAGTAGAAGGGGCTACATTGATAGTGGGAGAGAAACTGAGAAGGAGGGAGCAGAACAAGTGGGTATCTTGGCAGGAGAGGCAGAGAGATGCCAACGGAATGAGTCACAACACCAACTTAGTGCTTTTTGGTGTGGCCGGTTTCTGTTGCTTGCAAGCGGTTCACTAAGTGATTCATAACTGCTTCCTCTCAAATACTTGGAATTAATTGGCCAAAGAAAAAATTGACTGGATTATTTTGCCATGGGAAATTGGAACAGAGATGTCACATAGTCAGGGCAAGATTAAAGTATATTCAAATAAGGTGGGCTGGGGCTGGTGGCAAGACTTTTTGGCTGCGATCCGATCTCCGCTGGGTTGGTCTGGAATAAGTAGACTGTAACTGAGAAGACTTACATCTCCATGATAGAGCTGATCACATGGCTATCACTGTCTTTGAGCTGCAGCCAAACACACCCTCATTCCAGACACACATCAGTACTGTCTGACACTCTAAGGGACATACACTATTGCATTACATAAACCGGATTAATCCGCATAATTAAATAGTGAGCATTTTGAAACACACAATCCTCATGGGCTGAGTCACAGTGTCTAAAAAAAGCATACACGTCCTCTTATCAAACAAACACAAATGAGCCTCACACTGCACATTTTATCACATGGAAACCTTGTTGTTTAGCTGCTTGTTACGAAGCATGTAAATCCATAAATTGATGGCATTAAAGGGGTTACTACATCAATATCAGTTAACAGGTATTCTGCAATACAACTGCATTTGTAAAAATAAGCTGTAAAAATCCTTTAATGGACGCAAACGTTTGTTGAGGCTGAACCCCACAAATTCAAAAATGATGATGGTCCCAAAACATGTATGCAAACGGTTAATAATGAGTGTATGTTAAAGTACATGGGATGTTTGTTTAGTTTTTTAACATGGTATCAAATTGATATTGAGAACAGTGTAATTCCCTTATATTGGTATCTACTTCTACATTTCTTGTGTTGTGACTTCCCTTATCACCACAGCGGCAGCATCCTGGTTTCTTCTACCCTGACAGCTGAGAAGGTGGAACATTTTGACTTATAAAAATCTAATGTTTGTAATTTTCGACAGAAGTTAATTATGTGTAGCAGGGCTTACAACTTTAGCTGTTTGAAAAGAGAATACAAACATTCTTATGGATTGAATATGGAGTTGCTATCACCTCTAGAGGGACATTTACAATCATTATTAAACAACCATCATGAGACTTAATTGAGAAAGACACGCTAATATCTCTAACACAGCTAGGGTCTTGTAAGATCAGGTTCATTTCCAGACAGCTGTTACAAAACACTAAATTAGACTTGTGAGGCTGAACTAATATAGTCAATTGACTGGTGATATGAGAGTAATGGGAAATAAAGCAATACACTAATTTAAAAAATGGAAAGACAATTGGTCTATAAAAGACAGCAATACAGTCAGAGCAGAAAAACGTGGTGTGTGTGTGTGTGTGTGTGTGTGTGTGTGTGTGTGTGTGTGTGTGTGTGTGTGTGTGTGTGTGTGTGTGTGTGTGTGTGTGTGTGTGTGTGTGTGTGTGTGTGTGTGTGTGTTGGAGCAGGGCCGCATTGACTCATTGACCACTTGCGAACCGCAGAGCAGACAGGCTTTGGTGCTGTGTGCAGCAGGAAGACCCTCAGCTGCCGCAAGGTCACTTCTAGATAGGGGTTTGTTATTTTAAAACTGCAGAAAGATGCCCCCTAATGAGGAAGCAAATATGTGTCTCTAACAGAGGTCCTGTTCAGACATGGCATTAACATGTGTCTTGTGTAAACCAGTCATGAGAGGGTAGCTCTACGTCTGTCAGTTCACACCTGACATCAGAATACATCTCGAGTGACCACTTGTGATCGAGTGGATCTCACTACACAAGTCTATATGCATATAAACATGTTATGAGGAGTTCAGTTTTCATTACAAAATTAGAACCGGTGGGAACTGCATGCACTCATTCACCTTTTTTTTTTGCGGGCCAGCACCCTGCACTCGGTGAAGCACGACAGAATATAAATATTGTTTTACAAGTTTAGAGTAACACCCAGGCCCAGGATACATTTGCACACACTGTAAAAATGCAGCCATCTGTGGCGATCAGATCTCAATGCGCCTTTGCTACCTTCACACCTGTACTTAGACTTGTCCACTTGTGATGGTATCGCATTAAAACCAGGTCTCATTATGGCTTACACTTCAAATTGTAAGCCATAAAAATGAACACATTTGATTTAGTTTCTAATGAGGATGTTCTTTGCTGACCCCAGTAACACCATAACTTAAGAATCACTTAAAAGTAAATGGATAGACCAAGATCTTTTCAAATTAAAACAATAATTATCTGATATGTAGTGGTTGAATGTAACCAAGTACTGTTAACACAGTTAGGTACTGATGTACTGAATTATTATACATTATGATACAAGCTACAAGGCAGTTTACAAAGTAGATGCAAGAAGATAAACTTGATGCATAAATAATTGTAATCAAAAAATCCGATATATTCCGAAATAAAGAATACCTTTACATTGGGAACTTCAAGAATATTTTTAATTAAGGACTCAGAGTATTTACGACCAGTACTTTTACTTTAGTTTAAGATATTTGTTCCACCACAACTGATATGCAATGCACATTTGGTCAACATGTCTTCATCAACACACCCCGCAGTTGCCGGGGGATCCTGCGAGCGACCATCATTGAAGGTTTAATTATAAAGCATCGCTGTCAAAGTCTTTCTAGGCTAAAAATCCTGAAGTATGTGTCTATTCTCAGAGTGCAGAGACAGATTGACAGGAGAGAATAAAACAACACCTGCAATTAAAGCTAAACTTACAGAGTAAAACGTTTAAACAGCAAAGGTAACGCTCTGAAATGTTTTCACTTGTCTTATCCAATTATAGCCTCCCTTGACATTGACACTGTAAGTGAAAGGCAATATTGGTTAGGAATGGTCACATACACACGCACTGAGAGTTGATTTTACTTGACTGGTAAGGACAGAGCACTAGCTTTCTGACTGACAGGGACGTTTACCGGAACCTCTACCTTAACCTCCTCATAACTAACCCTGACCCTGATCTCATCCTTACGCATTAACACACACAAACAGTAACGCAGCAAAGTGTTGAAACTGACTGAGAGCCAGTGTTGATTTACACTGCTGCCAATTCCTGACCAGTTCGTTAATTAAACGGGACACGTGCAGCCATCTTCTGTCAAAAATAGATCCGATTGTGGGAGCTGAAAACATGGAGGCAGCAGCTCTCCGCTTTCAAACATGACTGTGACCAGTGTATATGTCAATAGTAGCACTTTACATAATACTGACAGGAAATGAATTTGAATGATTTGTGGCTGCTGAAGCACAATCAAAGCTTATGACAGAATAAAGCCTTAACATTACAACATGATGCAAGCTTCGCCACATCTGCAGCTTGGCTCATGCAAAGTGCTGTACGCTACAATTTCTAATTGGCATGCCGTTAAAAAAGAGCTTGCCATATAGACAGTATCTCAAACCGCAGGGGGGCACCTGATTTGCAGAGTAATTTATTAAAGACGAGTGTCTATGATTGGATTTCTGCTGCATGCCAATAGTGTAACCCACTCCCATAGTGGACATCCCAGGAAGGGGAGCTGAAATGGTCAGCCTGCTAGTAGTAAGCTCTACAACTCTCAGATTTAGTGTTGCTTCCAAGGGGGTAAAAGTTATGATTTAATGTGCACAAGGTAACTACTTCGGACATTTTCTTTGACATTTGACATCTCCATGCCGCAGGTTTACCAGAGACATGGACATGACAGCAGTGTGCTGCTTAAAAGAAAGGAGTTGCTCACCTGGTTTCAAATGTACAACAGCTGTCACACTTTCACACGTCAATCTGATTTCTAACCCATTTTTCTTTCTAACATGTTCTAACATTTTTCTTTCCAACATGTTCATGGTCCCAACTGTTTGAGAAGTGCTCCCTAAAAAACATTTCACACTGCCCCAATACTCTTTTGGGTTCTCAGGTATTAAAATGCAGGTTTGTGCATGATTGCCAGTGAGTGCCACTTCTGAGAAATCTTAATAATATAAACTACATCTTCATCTTACATGGCATCGCCCTGCCAACTATCTGCTCACTGAGCCCTCCAGGCTGGGGCGTTGGTTCTGTCTCAAGTAGCCCTTCATGCCAGTGTTTATAGGCCTTTTTATTTACACCACTAGTCTTTATATAGTTTCATTTGGTAATCATGAAGTCTTGGAGTTTCCATGAAAAGCTAGTAGTAGTAGGTGGATGTCGCCTCTCACTGATCATGAATACAAACCTTATAACAGTTTATAAATACACCTTGCACTTTCTGTTTATGTTCTAAAACATTACAGCCTCATTAAAGTTTTAGGAAAAACTGATTTAGACATGTATGTCATGGAAACCAAAGAGCCTGTCCTGAGAAACTACAGGATATTTCCCCTAACACGGGTCAATTCAAGCCACAGTGTGACTCTAACTCTCTCTGGTGAGATGATGTCAAAAGGTGGCTCTGATGTTTTGATAGCTTTTCAGGTGCATTTCACACTGCCCTCCCAACTTTCCTATGCAGCATTGGGAATGCAACACAACCCCTTAACATACCTGTGAGTGTAACTTTAACAGCCACATGTAAAACATTACCAGAACATTCTCCAAGAAAGATGGTTTGCTATTGATCCACCCAGCAATGGAAATAGTGAGAGATCAAGCTCACACACACTGAAGTATTCACCTGGTAGATGAGCACTTTGAAGTTGCGTCTCTTGAGCAGCTCGCTCTCGTTGCTCTCCAGCTTCTTGATCTGGCCCGCCTGCTTCTCCAGGTTGTTCCTCACCGACTTGACGTTGACGCTGACCTTGCGTATCTTATCGAGCATTTTGTTGACAGTGTGGGTTGTGCCGACGTGATTCTTGGACATCTTAGCCAGCTCCCCTTGGATGGTTGACACTGACTTCTCCATGGCCCCCTGCCGGGCCTCCAGCCCATTCTGGGTCTGCTGGATCTGGTCTACTACGCCGATAATCTTGTCGAGCAGAGACAGGACCATGACCCCATTCATCTGTGCTTCAGTCTTGCCTCCA
Source organism: Notothenia coriiceps (assembly GCF_000735185.1). NCBI lineage: Eukaryota > Metazoa > Chordata > Actinopteri > Perciformes > Nototheniidae > Notothenia > Notothenia coriiceps. The sequence continues at coordinate 150,395 of NW_011343704.1, read as the reverse complement.
GGTCCGGTGGCCAGTTCCAGGTCCACCTCCTCAGAAGGGTCTTCAGAAAGATCATCATCATCGTCGTCTACAGCCGGCTCTGTGGCGGCGGTCACCAGAGCTACCTCGTCGTCGTCATCGTAATGCTCTTCTACGTGCGCCTTCTTGACACCTGTATCCGCCATGGCTGTAAACTCCGAATGCAAACCGCCTGCGCACTGGCTACAGTTAAAAATAAACTATTGAAAAACGACCTGCAGGAGCCTTGCTACACACAACTCAAGTCCGTAAACCTTTCTTCTTCTTCTTCTTCTTCTTTTAAAACAACTTCCTCAAACACTTGCCTCTTTCTAGTCTACTTTACACTTTAATTTTCTCTTCACCCTCAGTCTCTGTGTCTCTCTGCCTCTGCTCTGGGATGACAGCCAGCCAAGGGGAGTTGGGCCTCTCACAGCTGAGGCATGTATGCCCTGACTTAAATGCCTCTGCTCCCTGTGAAACCACCCAGTCGAAGTTTTCCCTTCTTACACCCGCCCCCAGCTCCCCCAGCTGCCATGGGCTCCACCCAATCTGTCCCCAAGCACAGGGCAGCATTTCTCTACCAGATTCCAATCAAATGTAGACCGTCTATCAGTTCAGACCAATGAATTGTGACAATTTGAAGTTCACAATCTACTATTGTGCTCACCCGATTATGTCATGTCAATAAAGGCCATGCTGATTGTTTTACCAAATGCATGTGGTTTGGGGCAGGCTACCCTATTGTGTTTGATATATTCCACGTGTCAGTGTGTTGTTTATATTAGATTGAATGTTTAATTGGATTGATTTTTGCTTTTCTTGTACTTTCTAAAGTCTGATTCTTGGTTTTGAGATATATCTTACAATCTACATGTTCATACATTCATCAATAATAACTAATATCTTGTTGATTAGTCTTGTAGGAGCCAAAATGTGCATTTAAACTGTTTTATTATTAGTATATTAATATTTTTCTAATTATTTGGCTGCACACATTGGTTGTTTTTGATCAAATGTTTGATGAACATCATAACATGGTCGGCTATTCGGACTTCAACATGGCTTCTTTTGAACAGGTTGCAGTACCGAGGCCAGTTTGGCCTTCTAGAAACGTCATTGCTAGCAGTCCCAAAAGCCTTGTGAAGTCGAGAAGTTTAGAATAAATAGCACTGACCAGGGACGAGTTGACAAGCTTTGTCTACTGTGACTTTGGAGTTTCAGAACTTGGTTTAATGGCCGGGCAACGGTGATAACTTATCTTCAGAGGTCCTTCTTGTACCTGCGTCCTGACTCCTGTATATCAACAAAGTGACCACTAGCTAGCAAACATGCTAAGCTAGTTTTTTGCTTTAATGAGAAGAATGCTCACGTGTTTTACCTGTTTTTGCATAAAAACTTTGGTCAAGTAAGATGACTCAATTTAAACCTAGGCAAGTGGAGGAAAAAGCCTTGAGCTCACAGCCGCCATCTTGGTCCGCCTTTCTTTTTCTTTTTTTGTAAAAAGGTGTCAGCTGATTACACGTTTTTTTGTGAAAGATTATTGACAGGATAACTTTTATGTTTGAAATTATGTTAGTCCCAATTCTATGGAGCTATTTCAGGGTCATAAGTTTTGATCATTCAAAAAAATACAATTTATTTGAAAGTCCAAGTTTTCATCCTGAACTTTGAAAAATACAATGTTGTATTCAAAACAAAAAAAGTATTTGAAATAATTGTTCAGGTTGAATATTATTTTGATTCAGTTCAGCAATTATTTTTAATAAAATATTTATTTTCATATTTCACTTTTATACATATTTTGATATTTGAATACTTGTTTTTTTCAGTTTCAGATTTTTTTTTTTCAGGTTTCAATATTTTTTTCGCCTTCAGATCGTTTTTCACTTTCAGATCTTTTTTTTTCGCTTTCAGATCTTTTTTTTTCGCTTTCAGACTTTTGACCCTGATATTGCTTCGGAGGGCGGGGCTTACCAAAGAGTAGTTTGGCACTCTGAGTGACAGCCCTCCCTCTGTCATGATGCCTTCATGGATGTTAGGTAGCGCAAGAAATACAACTACACACTTTCTATACACAATACTCCCGTGATTGGTGGTAAACAAAACTGGTACCAGCATCAAAGTTCCGTTAAGCGAGCTGTTGAGCATCATAGTTGGCAACAGTCAAGGTATAAGAGCAATAAACTGTGCTAGAATCTGAAATCACGTATCCGCAATCAAGCGTTGTCCTTCCCCACTTCCACGTAGCTCCGTTAACGCAGCATAGTATTTATTGGCTTGGTTTTTGCGTTCAGAATCAGAATACCTTTATTAGTCCCACAGGGGATACATTTACATTGTTACAGCAGACAAGAGCCGAATACAGTTTAATGTTACCTAAAGCATGCATACAAAAAGTATTAAAGATTAAAAAAAGAAATTATATATATTTTTAAAGTTACACATTTTACATAATACACACCCTGTGACAGTTCTGCGGATTTAGCAGCCAGGTATATATTGCACAGTTTTTAATGGCATATATATATTGCACATACTGCAAATATTGCACATAGTTGGTATTTATCAACAAGAGGTGTTATAGTCTGTGTTGTTTTGTGCGGGGTCTACTAGGGGCTGTGCTGGTTGTATAGTCTGACCGCTGCAGGAAGGAAGGACCTGCGGTATCTCTCCGTGAGACAGCGGGGGATGGCGTCAGGTCCACCAGAACAACCTGCTGGCTCGTTGCGGATACGTAATTTCACATTCTAACACAGTTTATTTGTACTTGATTGTTGCCAACTACGATGCTCAACAGCTCGCTTAACGGAACTTTGACGCTGGTCTCAGTTTTCTAACATCCATGAAGGCAACATGACAGAGGGAGGCCTGTCACTCAGGATGCCAAACTACTCTTTGGTAAGCCCCGCCCCCCCAAGCAATATCAGGGCCAAAACTTTGAAAGCGAAAAAAAAAGATCTGAAAGCGAAAAAAAACGATCTGAAAGTGAAAAACGATCTGAAGGTGAAAAGCAATGTGAAACCTGAAAAAACAAGATTTGAAACTGAAAAAATAATTGTTTTGAATCTGAAAACGAAAAATATGTGCTGAAAAAAATAAGGATTCAAATATCAAAATATGTATAAAAGTGAAATCTGAAAATAAATATATTATTCAAAAAAATTGCTGAACTGAATCAAAAATCATATTCAACCTGAAAAATTATTTCAAATACTTTTTTTTATTTTGAATACATCATTGTATTTTTCAAAGTTCAGGATAGAAACTTGAACTTTCAAATAAATTGATCAAAACTTATGACCCTGAAATAGCTCCATACAATTCTTGTTATCAAGGAATCTAGACCAATAGAATCCAACAAAAGGGGTAGCATCTTTTTGAAAAAATTAATATGTTAAAAATAATGACTTAGTAGTCAGGTGGACTAAATTGTATTGGTAAGTGTTTGTAAGAAATCTAGAATATCATCCATAAACCCATGTTGATTTGACAGTTCACTGCCCTCTAGTGGTCATACAGTGGAACAACAAAACACTAGTTGCAATCAAGGGCATGAAATACGCATTTAAATGTGTTCATTAAGAGAATGTTCATACAGAAAGTGATACATATCTAAGTCGGATGATTATAATATGGGGAAAGAAGCATTTTATGATAAAATAAGACATCTGCATCATAATCTATTGCTGAAAGTAAAGGCACAATTAAGAGGAGAACAAATGAATGGTGGCAAGTGAAGCAATGGAAAATAGAAAAAAAGGCACTGAAACTTATAAAGACGAACACTCTTACAAGTGTATGATGGAATACAAACAATCTAAGGCTTAGGGATGATAATGAAACAGGCAAAAGGAACATATCAGAAAAAGTAGTAACTCATTAAAAGTAAAAGTAGGCCTACCATGGTTTATAATTACTCCACTATTAAGTGTCCTACATACGTTTTATACAGAGTGGCTTCAAATTGCTGCATTATTATAGAATATACAAATGTTCTGTGTTTATCACACATAAAAAGCCTATGATTTATTATTTAAATCCAAATGTGGAGCTTGAAAAACGAATTTTGGATACTTTGTTTGATCTTTTAGGCTACCAATTATAGATTACTGAAGTATAATACTGAATTATATTATATGCTTTAAAAATATACAAATAACTAGTATGTGTCAAATAAATGTAAGTAGCCTTAAAAGAGCAATATTTCCTACTGAATTGTAGTGATGTAGAAGTTTAAAGAAGTATCAACTAAAATCATCTAAAATAAAGTGCAGATATAATGAGAGTGCTGACTACCTTTAGTAATGTATTCAGCTACATCCCATCACTTACTATTCGTTTTATCATAGGTTTTTGACTAATTACACGACTTTAACTGGGCATTGAGGAGGACCATACCCAGGAGGAGGCAGTATAGCAGCGTTCAGGACGTGAACCGCCATAAACCCAGAAGAAGAGGAAGAAGAGCTGTCAGCTGCGAACCACCGACGAACCACCGACCAGCCCACAAATAAACAGCAGAGAGGAAATCAGGAAGGAGACCAAGGAGTAGAGGGACATCTCCGCCTGAACAGCAGGTACACTGTTGCTTAATAAAACGGTAATTGAGAGTGTAAATTATATAAACCAATCTAGCGTTAATCTTATTATTTCAGTAAAGTATTGAGCAACAGGTGCGCTAAGTTAGCGTTAGCTCTCCTGCTAGCACCCGCACCACTTAAAATGCAAACTGATCATGATTTACTTGACTGTTTATTGTTAAATGAGCTAACTAACAACCTGATGTTGTGGATAAAATACATATGAGCCTCAACCAAGTTAATATTTAGTTTTACGATTATCCTCTTACACTTTAACTAAGGGGTTGCTAATCTGACTAGCTTCCGACTGCTGATTTAGTTTTGCTAACATTTAAAACTGTATAAGCTGAATGTGTTACCTTTATGTAATCATTGCTTTTCTACGTTATTAGATTATGTGAGTTTACTAGTTTCGGTAAATTGGTGTAACAGTGACATGTCAATTTAGTTAGCCATAATGCTATCCATTTGACATCATCTTTGACAGGTGAAAGGTTCAGTCGTCGACTCGTCGGTGCTAAAATAGTTACAATACTGCTTGATATGTAGTTCAAAAAGCTAAATACGAAGTCACTTAACTGTTTTAAGATTTGTAAAGTGTTATGGTGTTATGTGAACTTGTTTTGATGTGTTAAATCGGTTAATGAGCCCTTTGCGTGGAGGCAGTGGAAGTGGGGAGGCTTACTAGAGCTACTGGTCACATGCTACCCTGTAATCCACAGATAAACCCTGTGTGGTCGGTTAACAGTGGGAGGATATGCTGCTAAACTAAATTATGCTGAGAACATATTCATATTTATTGTCAAATATTACATAGGCTGCTTTCTAACCACGTTTTCTGTTTATCTTTGGTTTGCATCCACAATTTTATATTACAAAGCTTCTGTATTGCCATGGTTCAGAGAACACCGATTTTAAGTGTAACAACATTCCTGCTGTGATCATGAGACCAGCATGAGGAGAAGCTGATATACTTTTTTATTTTCTCTTTTTTGTCACATGCCTGCTAAACTAACACACATCTGATAAAGGCCTCCCTCATCAGTGATCTTGACACTAATGTGCTATGTAGAGATATATGTTGAATGGAGAACCACTTAGATCCTTCATGTTTTGTTTTTCTTTCTTGAATGTGTGACTAATTATCAATATTAATGTTCTGTTTCTAGAGGTTCTGGTTGGTTTTAGGGGTGCTGAGCACTCACATCCTGCAGCAACATGGGGGAACTCTTTAGAAGTGAAGACATGACGCTGGCTCAACTCTTCCTCCAGTCAGAAGCGGCCTACTGTTGTGTCAGCGAACTGGGAGAGATCGGGATGGTGCAGTTTCGTGATGTAAGTGCACTATTATACTGTCCTCTGAATCATGACTTCTTTATTATCAACAGATTTTGCTTTTGATTGCCACTTTCTACCAACCACCTTGCAAATACTGGTACCTGTTGATACCACCTCAGTGACAATGCTGAGAAAGTGCATGCCTTCAGCATCATGTTAATCATGTGCTCACAGCTCACCCCTCATTCCACACATGAGAAAGCCCATTCCTGAGAATCCCTGAAGCTGTGTGCTAGAATATAAGATGGGCTGTGATAGAGTAGGCCCGTGTGTAAACAGTAGTATCTTTGTTTTACTAGAACTTATTGATAGACTCTAAAAAATATCCCATTGTAATGGTAGGTTTGTCAATGTATAGCTATGCATCATCTGAGCACATCCTTAAATCATTGACATTGAAGCAGCTAATGATGCTATTGTAAGTGGAGGTTCTTGTTTTTGAATTAATTCCACTTTTACACATGTTACTGATGCATCATTTGTTTTTTTCAACAAAAAGGTAATGTCGTTATAATCTATCTTCTGTTGCTTCACACTCTCATGTTCCCCTTCATTTTTATCATGCAGCTAAATCCCGATGTGAACGTTTTCCAACGGAAATTTGTTAATGAAGTACGACGATGTGAGGAGATGGATCGCAAACTGAGTAAGTGAGCTTTGGTTATATCTTGCCAGAGCTAAACATTACAAGGACTTTACAATTTAAAATCTGAAAAATACTATTCTTGCACTCATGAACCATAACAACATACTTTTATTTGATTTCATTATTTTAAAGAGCCATAACAGGCCATACAATAGGAAGCTGGGCACTTCCTTCACAGCGTAAACAACTGTACGCTGCTTTTTTACCTGTTCACTTTTCGTTTGCAGGATTTGTGGAGAAAGAAATAAAGAAGGCCAACATCCCCATACTTGACACAGGAGAGAACCCTGAAGTCCCGTTCCCAAGGGACATGATCGACATGGAGGTGCCTGCTCTCTCTCCTAAAGATTAACAGTGATCTCTATTCTTCTACTCGACCCTCTGCTGACCTCTCTGTACTGTATGTCTCACCACAGGCCACATTTGAGAAGCTTGAGAATGAGCTGAAGGAAATAAACACCAACCAAGAAGCTCTGAAGAAGAACTTCCTGGAACTGACTGAGCTCAAGCACATCCTGCGTCGCACCCAGCAGTTTTTTGATGAGGTCAGCTTCCCTTCCCTTGCCGTACAAAACGATGCTCTCAGGTCTTTTGTTTTACTAACATTGTGTTGCCTTAAAAAGAAGTGGAACTTCTGTAATACTTTTTTGCCGTGGTTATAACATCTAAGACCTTTTAACACATCGTAGGAAAATATGAACTTTTTTTTCAAATGTTTTGAAACATTATTTATTTAATATACTCACTGTGAAAATGGATAAACTGATTTTTTGTTTCCGTTTAGTCTGGCTTTGGTGTCTCACTTTTGATACACCAAAGTTGCTTACATGGTCTTTGCCCATTCACACCAGCCAGTCACATGAGTTAATGTTTCTGTAAATCCACTGCTGGAAAGAACTGTGACTTAAAAAAATCCAAAAATAAGATCTTTATTGGTTTTAAAATCTATCATAGTCTAAAAACTGCGAAGTTATGGGAAATATAATAATTATTATATTTTCTGATTGTTTCATATATATTCAAAAAATGATTTGTAATGTTTAAATATTGTATTTAATGTTTAAATATTATATTTAATTATTTACCATTTAACTCCTCATTAATGTCACCAGGTCCGGATAGCAGAAAAAAACTGTTGGTAAAATGTATATTGAATATTCTGAGTGGCAATAAAAAGCCTCATTTCTAAACAGGCAAATTCTGTAGTAACCTTTGGACAGTACTTGGCACAGACTTCATGTTTACTGTTCATTCGCTGTGCTTTTCCTGCCCTCCTTTGCCCTACATCCATTCCAGTTCACTGCATTCACAAGCAAAACTCTGTTGACTCACAATGCTAAGTCATCTTTTGCAAGTTGTTACAGACTGTAATTGAGATGAATCATTGATCTCAACAAGCTGCTGTTTAGGCATTAACTGGACAAAAGTCACTGTCCAGGCTGAAAACAAACACTGGCCCTGACTCCTCCTTCGTCCTTCTTTCCCAATCTCTACATTCATGTTAGTAAAATCCAGTTTTCCATCCGCAGTTTTCACAAGTATGTATTCAACAATTAATAAGATGTTTAAATTAGCAATATAGCCAATTCTACTTTTGAAAAAACCTTTGTTTAGTGCACATCCTTGCAAAATGACCCAAGGAATATTTGAATACAATTATTCAATTAAATACAAATAATGATGCAAAAAAAAAAAACGACATACAATATTTGTAATCATATTACAATATCAGTCAAAATAATCCAAACAAATATACAGTTTAGCCCATGTATAACGATTATTAATGTCAAATAATGAACTGACTCTCATGCAGATGGAGGATCCCAGTTTACTGGAGGAGGCATCCACCCTGCTGGACCCCAATGAGACAATCCAAAGGGCTCCTCTCAGACTGGGGTGAGTCTGGGTTTTGGTCTTCCCTCATTCAAATAGATTAAGCTTCTCTTCCATCTGTGTCTGAAACCAGAGTGTGATCTAGCCAATCCCCTCGCCCACACCAGCTCAGTCTGCCCAGACTAGTAAGAAAACACGTAAAGTGGAGGTCTACCCACAAATCCACAATCACAAATATATAGTAGGAATTACCGTCAATGTTTACAGAACATATATTTTTATATTGTGTGGAAACTCTATCTCCCTATATAGAAATATTTTCAAGTGTTTTGTTTCACTGGATAGTAGCAGAGATTGTTAATTTTACATTTGATATTCTGTTTAGGGTTCACATGAGGCCTATTTGAGCTCTTCAAACAGAAATTATGAACCAGGCTTTAAAAAATAAAACAATTATCTTTATATAAGCTATAGAAGTGCAATAATGATTCATATCAATAATAACTCCTATCATCACTGACAGCACTTTTCCATCTGTTGTAGATTTGTGGCTGGAGTCATTGGCCGGGAACGTCTTCCCACATTTGAGAGGATGCTGTGGAGAGTCTGCCGAGGAAACGTGTTCCTGAGGCAGGCAGAAATTGAAGATCCTCTGGAGGACCCGTCTACGGTAAGTGCTGTTCAACCACTAACGTCCTCTGAACCTGGTCAGATGTTAACGCCTGTTTCAGTATTTTATCACCAGAGTCCTAACTGAAAGTTTTTTCCACAGGGCGATCAGGTCCACAAGACTGTCTTCATCATCTTCTTCCAGGGAGACCAGCTTAAGATCAGAGTCAAGAAGATCTGTGAGGGGTAAGTGACCGACCAACACATTTAAGGAAGTGTTCTGGGCCAGCAGTTTCATATCTGAGCTTCTTTTTCTACATCTTCAGGTTCAGAGCAACCTTGTACCCTTGCCCAGAAACACCCCAGGAGAGGAAAGAGATGCTGGCAGGAGTGAATGCACGCATCGATGACCTGCAAATGGTAAATAAACTGAAAGGGAAAACGGTTATACAATGTTGACTCACTAAACCTATCTGAGAGACACACTTAAACTGGTTAATTCTCTTTTTGTTTTGTACTTCCGCCAAGTAAGCAAGACCTTTTTTCAGAAAAAGCGAGTGTAAGGGAACTGTGGTAAGGCATGTGACACATCTGCTTTTTACAGTTAATTTGTCTGCTTCTTGTTCAGTCTGTAAACCTGAGGTTTTTATGAGAAACTTCCTTTATTTATATTGCACGAATGTCACCCCATAGATGACATAAATGGAGTATGTCCATGCACATCAATCACGTTTGAGTGTGTGGAATACAATGTATTGTCAATTTGCAAATAGCAAGGTGTTAGTCTGCTTCCTTCCTGTTTTTTTAGTAACCAACAGTAACAGCCTGGCTATCATATGACCTCTTGTTAACATCCCGATATGTGCCGTCCTGCACGGTCAGTTTGGGCTATTATTATAGTTATTGATTTATAGCAATAAACATTAACCATTGCTGATCAGCAACTTTCTAGCTCCCCGCAATAGAATTCTCCTCCAGCAGGAATAGTCTTTCCATTTCAGTGTTGTTGTTGTTGTTGTGCCTGCAGTGATGGTTTAGTCCTCAGTGACTTGTTATGTTGCACAGGGTAAAGCCCTGGGGAATCCCTCTTTAATTAGCTTTTGCTTTCTTATGTCTTTCCTATGTGATGTTACATTTGTCAATATGGGTGTTTCACATCATGTCATACACTTAAAAATAAAACTGACACATTTGTTGTGCCCGCCTCAGCCCGGGCTGGACACGTTTAAAGGGGCTCTATTATGCTCATTTTCAGATTTCTATGTGCCTCCACTGTGACATGTCTCCATGCTTTAATGTTCAAAAAGCTCTTTATTTTTCTCATACTGCCTGTGCTGCAGCACCCCTTTTCACCCTCTGTCTGAAACCAGAGCCCAGTCTGCTCTGATTGGTTAGCTGCCGGCTCTGTTGTGATTGGTCAACCGCTTAGAGATGTCCCACCCCATAGCCTAATACTTACAATGGGTTGGAGCGCAAGCCAATAGAAGCATGAGTGTTACATAGTAATGTCATTATGTTACGGAAGTAAACTAAAGAGTCAAATGGAGGCGTTTCAGGCAGGGCGGGGAGTGTGCGGGAGAGAAACTCCCTCTGGAGGAGCTTTCCTTATTGGGATTTAAGTCTTTGCAGACTATTTACATGAACAAAAAACAATAAAACATAACACAGGAAATGGAAAACCCCCAAAAGCATTTTAACGCCCCTTTTTTAAAGGTGAATCTCCCACATGGTACTACACATGTTATTTACTCCGTCTGTGTCTGGTGCTAAGAATTTGTGGAATCAGAAATTTGCTCGAGACAATTACGTGATATTTGGTGTATTAACATATCAATTGATATTCTCTCACGGCTTTGCACACTACTGATCCTTAGCGTTTGTGGATGCAGTGTTATGTTGGTCGCTATGTAGGCATGAAGGCAGAATGACTGACTGGCACAAATATAGAAGAATGTCAAAAATGTTGCACAGCAATCAGCTTATGTGTGGGCCATTAAGCCCCTCAACAGCATGCAGGACTGCGCCTGTAGCCAGACAGCACACAGCTTAAGTATCCAGCTATTTGCTGATCATAGGACTCAGCTTTAAATGTGAGTCATACAGCAGCATACCTGGGAATATCCTATATCTCTTTCGGGAAAACCTAATGGAGCACACAGCTTGTTGCTCTTAAACGTATGACTCAATGATGAGGGATTACATGTAAACCCTGTGTACATATCAAATGCATGATTCATTGCTGCTATTTTTGGATGCCTTTTCTGATTGCAGTGGACATTATATTTTCACATTTAGACAGATTTAAAGATGATACAAGTATTTGAGTATATATTTGTGCTCTGGGTATTGAAATGAGGAGGTTTTTAATTTTAGAGAAGAACGAGCTACTCTCCCACAGATCGGCTTGTAGTTGATAGAAAAGCACAGGTTTAACTAAAATGGCACGAGTAAGTGTTTTTTGGGTATCACGATGGACATTTGTCTTGACCTTTTTTTGCTCTAGGATATTAACATTATTTACGATTTACAGATGGACAACATCAGACAAACATAAATTAAATGTCTAAAATTAGGTTTTTTTAAACAACGACTGACTTTACTGTTTGTGTCTCTATAAAGGTGCTGAACCAGACGGAGGATCACAGGCAGAGGGTCCTGCAGGCTGCAGCCAAGACGGTCAGAGTGTGGTTCATCAAGGTGAAGAAGATGAAGGCCGTCTACCACACCCTCAACCTCTGCAACATCGATGTCACTCAGAAGTGTCTGATCGCTGAGGTGTGGTGTCCCGTCTCCGACATGGACTCCATCCAGTTCGCCCTGCGCAGGGGGACGGTGAGTAACTGATTTAGTAAAATATTCACTATTTACTTGGTTTAGCCCAACTCAAACTTGATGTTTGTCAGAGTGAACAGGGTTCATGTATGGAATGTAGCAGAACCAGTTGGAAAAAACACGTGTCCAAGCTACGTCAGTGCAAACAGGATGTTCATTCCATCTTTTGTTTATACGGTACTCAGCCAGCAGTATATTCACTGTGACAGTGTGGTGTTCTTATTTATTTGCATAATCCGAAGAAGAGGAACTTACAAGTCATGTAAGACTACTCTATGCACTACTTACAAGTTCCTCAAAACAGTTAACATTTTTAAATAAACCAAAACTGTGCTGGCTTCAACAGTTTCCCCCTCATGGTGACCAGGCATCTTTGTTTGTGGAACCGTTAACAGCTGCTGTGTGCACTTCCTTATCGGCTGCCTGAGTGCAAGTGATGAGTGAGAGGGCCCAAAGGAGCTGACTTTCAGAGACAGTTAATGCTCTGGCCTTATCTACAGTCATGCATGACTAGTAGTGCTAAAATGAAAATAATCTGGGGGTGTGGAGTTGGAAAGAAAGGGCCTCTGTAGGCTGGGCTTCATTAGCCGGCCGAATTAAGAAAATAGCGTAGAATATAGAAACTTTTTTTTTTTGTACGTTGGGTGTAGCGGCAGAGACTTTGCACTGAACTGTTTGTATTCAAAGTTCTCAGCTGTCTCTATTGTACTTGTTGGGAAACATGAGGCCATAGTGTAGTTTATCAAGATCTCGCCTGTAGCAAATAATAATTTGCATCATCTTTTATTAGTTCCTTAAAATACTTTTTTATGCAGTTAGTGTAATTTGAGATAGCAGCATATTTCCTCTTGTTTAGTTTGCTTTTGTCATTCTCTGCACATGATCCCATTCTAGGAAAGACTAGAAGGCTTGTAATCTTATCTCCAGGGTGTATGTAGTTCCGGTCTATGGAAGAAAACTCAATCCTGTGCTGCATGACTTGTGTTTGTTCTGCTTTTTAGGAGAAGAGCGGCTCCACTGTGCCTTCCATCCTGAATCGAATGCAGACCAAGCAGACCCCACCCACCTTTAACAAGACAAACAAGTTCACCTCCGGCTTTCAAAACATAGTGGATGCTTATGGGATTGGCAGCTACCGTGAGATTAACCCAGGTATGCGTCACACCTTTGTCTGAACATCCCTCTGGCTTCTGTCATCATCTGGACCATCAGTGTTATCATGTATGTTTTAAAGTACAGTTTACCCCCAAATCAAAAATACACATTTTCCTCCTTGTTAATATATTGGTTTGATGAAAATATTGTTTTTTTGAGTGTTAAGTAAATCTTTTAGGGCCGGGACTTTAACGCGTTAATTAAGATTAATTAATTACACAAAAATTAACGCGTTAAAAAAATTAACGCATTTTAATCGCACTTATTTTTGCACCGCGGAACGTTTCTCACTGGATGAGTTTCAGGGGTACCGATTATACTGGAGCACCAACTAACGTTCATTACTTCAGACAACAACAAACCACAGTGAACAATAGTCAAACGTGAACGAAGAAGCTGATGAGACCGCTTTGGTTGGCCCCGTAAATGGGACATTTTGTTTTAAAAAACGGACGGATGGAAGCTTCAATAAGAGCACGGTTGTTTGCAAATTATGCAAAAAGGAATTCGCATATCANTCTCTAGCAGGGACGGAAAAGGGGGTAAAAAGGTTCTCATGAACACATTTTAGTTCCGGCTCTTTTTGGTGTGAACGCGACATTTCGGAACTATATCGGAACTAAAGTGGGAAAAGTACTCCAGTGTGAACACGGCTATTGTAACCAAATATCTCTCAGAGGGGCGTCGGGAGTGGCCCCTTATTTTCATCTAAAGTAACAGACAGAGAATCAGCACTTTTGAAACATGACTGAAAAAGAGGGGATTATGGGATGCTAAAATGATCTGTTTGGTGTTTGGAGCCAAACACTTCAGAGACATGTTTTGTATATATCTGAGACCTATAATATATTGATGAAAAAGAGTATAATAGGGGACCTTTAATGAAATATTTGGAGCTGTTTTGTCCTATTTTCCCTCGTGGACTGCATTTGAAGACACCCAGCTCCACTCCAGCATTTTTTACCTGCTTTCGACCTCATTAAACTGTACTGTATCTGAAGTTTTGCTTTCTTGTTAGCTGTCCCGTTAATGAAGGGGTAATCAGTGGTGAGTTGCCCTTTAGGACTGAATACCAGACACACATTTTAACAAATAAAAATAAATCACACCCCCATATGGGTCAGCAGAGAGCGGTTCCCATGTCTAGCTATACAACATCAGCCATTTCTTTCCAATATTTCACACTTTCCTCCCATCTCTTACCTCCCCCCTGCCGTCTCTCTTCTCCTCCCCCCTCGCGGCTTCCCCCCTCATTCCCCTATGGTTGCTCCTTAGCAAAAGAAGCCGTCTGTGCAGCGGTAATGGCAGAGAGTCAGTATAATGACAGAGACAGTTTTATAATGGCACAGACAGTGTATAATGATGGGGAAAGTGTGTGTTACCACTATAGCTAACGAGGGTTTGCTGGGGCATTAACTATGCATGAACCTCACACCCTGAACTCACACATAACATACACACACACTGAACCACACTCATGTAGGCACACACACACATACAGGCGCACACACACATAAGCGATTTCAAAGATCACGGAACGGTGAAATTGTCAGCAGAGCCACCACAGGTGCTGTGTTAGACATGAATTAATCATGAAAGAGACCTGTGATGTTTTACTACACTCGCTGCTATTTTGATTGACAGCATTGCTTAGAGAGAATTTATGCGGCACAAAGTCTGAGAAGTGTGTCGGGGTCAACTAGAGTTCAGGCAGCGAGCAGACAAATCCCCGGTGCTGAATTTACAGTGGCAGAAGCACAGCATCCCCCTAGTTTCCTGTTCGGGAGGCTTACTCGAACAATGACACGGGCTGGTAACTTTAAATTCATTGGAAGTGCTTAGAAAGACATTTTGAAGTATTATTTCAAGACATTCTATTGCACTTCGCTTTGTTTAAGGCAGATGTCATTGAAAACGCAGCAGCAGCAGTACAGTCACAGACAGAGCATCAGCTTAGATATGGCCTCAAAAGCTCACAATCACAGGCAGAACAAGTAAAATTTAAATAAAGAAATTGGGTCAACAATAACAACAAGGACACAAGAGCCACGTCCAAGAGGAAACAAGTTAGCAGGAAAAAGTTTATAAATAGGCAGTGGCAATCAAGTAACAGAAAGAATGGCACATTTTGTCAGGAAGGCAGTATAGGAAATATGTCAGAGCACTGCTGCAGGACAGGTAAACTATGGAAGATAATGAGCAGGTGTGCAGGTAATGTGGTATCATGGGAAAATAATGACCAGCAGGAAATAAAACTTTAGAAAATAACAATTTATTGACCTTAATAAGACAACTCCCTGTATTTTTACTTCTGGATTAACATAACAACATTTACTTATATTAAGATGCAAGCTGCCTTCTTGGGATACGATTGGCTTACCCTGATTTAGGGCACAGAGGACAGCTTTTAGAAAAACTAGGGGAAGTTATCAAAGAGTGGTTAAATTGCATACGGCTGTTACCTCATTGGTTGCAGTTTAAAAGAGCATCGACAACCAAGGTCAAAATTGAAAGAATGAAAACGTTCACAATATGAATTTAAGCTTGGAACAAAGACCTATGAAATGTACGGACCTCTTGCGCACGAAATAAGTACAAAAAGTATTTTTTTACAATCATTTTGCAAAACAACAATGGGGGTTTTGCAATGTGTGACTATTTCTTGACCAGTTGCAGTGATTTGCTGGAGTCCACTGTTTGCACGGCAACCTCATTTATTTTTGTTAAACTATCCTGGTGCTGGGGGAAGCTTCATATTTACTGTGCATCTACATTCTTATCTAATGCTTGTTAAGAAGGCAAATTAATTTGTAATCCCACCATTTACTTTGGGTAGTACTTTTTAATATTCCTAATTATGGATACCTTAGATGGTACTGTAGCTGACTATCATGCTCCAGACGCTTGTCCATACCGCTGCTCTGATTCCTGATGCTATGGAGATGTTGTTCACCTTACAGTATACACACTGGGAAAGATGATAGCAGATAGGTGATGTGTGAAAACAGCTGAAAGAAATATCTTGTTTGAATCCTTAAAGAGCAGAAAATGTAATAAGCAATGAAGTTATACAGCAGTGTGAGTTTTAAACATTATGACTATCATAATTAAGGTAGGCATAAATGAGTTGGGGGAAAAAAAAGATTCTCACATTACTGGCACGGTGCGAATAATTAGAGATAATGATCACAGCAATTTATCCTTTATTTCATATTTTTTATGAGTGTTAAGGCAGCTAGTTACTCAATCAGTCAAAGGAGTTTTGGAAATCTGTGATGTTCGGGATAATTACATTCTGCACTCATCTCTGCAATACACAATTCTTGCCTAAAAGTTTTCTCAGAAAAGCCTTGACAAATCCTTATCTTTCTCAGCCAAGCACTGGAATAATGAAATCAAAAGCTCCTCTGTGTAAAACTACCTGCCTCAGAGACATCAGAGACTGCAGCAGGCGTCACTGCTGCTTAGCGATGAATATCTGGATATATTGTGCGATAGCACGCTGTGTCAAGGTGGAGTTTTCATATTTAAATTGAATCCTCGTAACCCTCTATGGCAGGGGTGGCCAACCAGTCAGAGGTTAAGAACCACATTTCTTCTATGTTGCTACAAAGAGCCACATCAAACACACAGTCACTGATAGCGCTTGTTTCAGTTTTTTGTTTTGACAAGATTTCAACGACGTCACTGATGCATTTTTGTGGCATTGGGATATATATGTTTTAAATCCTCTGGGCCCAGGAGTTCCAAACTTTTAATCTCAATCAGATCCGATCCGATTTTGAAATCCCATTTTTTGTAATCCAGGATCAGACAAATCGGCCAGATTTTGTCCCTGGAGTTCAAAGCAATTCAGGATAGGATCAGCCTGATCCAGATTACGATTTTTCAAGATGACTAGATCCTGAAAATTAGTGCTTTAATCCTACGGATCGCCATCTAGTGGACATGAAAAATAATACAAGGAAGACAAGAGACCACATTGCAGAGACATCTGTAATGTTTAATTATATTTTTTTATTTGAAAGGTGATGACAGATGATGGACTTTTTTNGAAAGTGTCAGGAAAAAAGATTCTCTCACTTTTTGTCCTGACCCATTTATATCACAAAGTGGCCAAAATCTGATTGGCTCATTTTCAGACAGGTTTTTATATAAATGGGTCAGGACAAAAAGTGAGAGAATCTTTTTTCCTGACACTTTCAGAATCTCTTAGCGCAGAGGGGACACATGTTGATGTATAAAAGATTATGAGAAAGTGGATTTTGCATAATAGGTGACCTTTAATGTAGAGATGCAGCTCTTCTAATTTTAGAAATCACTTATCCATGATTGATTTTTCTCTGGCAGATGTTCAGCATGGTGTTTGCAGGGCGCTACATCATCCTGCTGATGGGAATCTTCTCCATCTACACTGGGATCATTTACAACGACTGCTTCTCGAAGTCCCTCAACGTGTTCGGCTCAGGCTGGAGCGTCAGGCCCATGTTCGACGCTAAGCGAGGGGGCAACTGGTCGTAAGTGTCATCATCAAACGCAGACTGGAGCGTAGCCCAGTCGCTGTTGGAGTCATACAGTGTTTAAAATCATAAAACTGATGTGTGTTCTCCTCCCGATCAGGTTTGAAACACTGGAAGGCAATAAAGTTTTGCAGTTAGACCCGATAGTAGATGGAGTGTTCAAAGGGCCGTACCCTCTTGGCATTGATCCGGTGAATACTTTTTACAAACTATTTTAGTTGCCAATGTCTTTTATATATATCCTTTCAAATACATCTTCAATGAACGGCTAGTTGCTGAATCAAACAATACATGGATTTCCATAAAGTGCTTATAATTAAAGATGTGTGAATGGAGAAAGCCAACAATAAAAACATATTGAAAATCCAATGTTGAACAGTTTTTAAAAAAAAAAATTCTCTCAGATATGGAACATTGCCACGAACAAGCTGACCTTCCTGAACTCGTTTAAGATGAAGATGTCTGTGATCCTGGGAGTCGTCCACATGCTGTTCGGAATCTCACTCAGTCTTTTCAACCACCTGTGAGCTTTCCATCCACTGCTTTCATTTCTTGTTTTATTTATTGCTCGTTGTCATTTTGCACACATTGTGATTATCTGTGTCTCTCTGCAGGTATTTCAAGAAGCCGCTGAATATCTACCTGGGATTCATCCCGGAGATCGTCTTCATGGCCAGTCTGTTCGGCTATCTAGTCATTATGATCTTCTATAAATGGGTCTTGTACGATGCCAGCACCTCCAAAGACGCTCCCAGTCTCCTCATCGCCTTTATTAACATGTTCCTGTTCAACTACAACGACCCCAGTAACCAGCCCCTCTACAGAGGACAGGTCAGACACATGACAGACATGCATCCTTTTGTCCTATAATCAACTACAGTAAGCTTAATGTCCTTTTTATATTTCTATCTTCTTCATTTAGATGGCTATCCAATCCCTCCTGGTGGTGATCGCATTGGCTTGTGTTCCCTGTATGTTAATAATAAAAACTCTCGTTCTGCGGAGACAGTATTTGTGGCGGAAGAACCTGGTAAGATAAATCAAATGTCAATTTAAATAATACCTTGTACATTTATAATATATTATAATATATATATACTTTATTTATCCCAAGTTGAGAATTGGTTTTGTGACATTTTGATAGTCAATCTACAAGAATTACAACATTTCTTAAAAATATAATAAAATACAAGTAAAGTGCAAAATAAACATTTAAAATGTAAAATTAAAAATACATTATTGTAAGAGCCATTTATTTTATGGTGATTAATTATGGTTTGGTCAGCCAATTAAATATTCTTTTAAGTTAACTCAAATGAACTGAATAACTATGAATTATATATTTATACCGTTTTTGTAACGTTTTGTTTAGCTTATGAACTGCTCTAGTTTTATGTTTTGTTATCATTTAGTAAGAAAGAAAGTAGAATGTACGCATTCACATTCTCAGTAAAAAATACATATATTCAGAGGAGTATCTAAGCACTCTAAAATATACAGAATAAATTAGAATACTCCAATATATTAAACATAGAAACATAGTACACTATAAACATTAAAAAATATATTGTTCAGTAGCTTGAAAAATATATCCTGTGATGTATGGCAAGTAGGCTGCAATATGAATGTATGTATAATCCCTTTTTACATTTTTTAAATTTTACCTGTCTTTCAATTCAGGGTACACAGAATTTTGGAGGCATCCGGGTGGGCAACGGGCCCACTGAGGATGAGGCTGAAATCATCCAGCATGACCAGCTCTCGCAGCACTCGGAGGAGGAGCCTGAGGTAAAAAGAGGCGTGTCCTCTTCAGCAACACTGTCCTCTACACTGGCTGCGTTTCCTCCCTCTTGCTCACTAAGCAGGAGAAACAGCAGGCCGGTGGGGGTGGGGGTGCCACAGGTTATAGGATCCACTCACATCTTTGAATAATTTAGATATCCAGCCACAGTTTGGAAACAGAACCCGATACCCCATCTTTCCACTTCCACTGTGGCAAGAAAACACATGAATTATGGATGAAGGTCCGCTTTAATGAACTGGTTTAACAAACTCCAGACTGCCACCTTCAGATCATCGCAAATAAGATACAAAGATTCAAGAAAAAAGGTACTTTGTCGTACTGTATTTCTTATTACAGCCACTTTAGTGTGTGGTGGATGGTAGATTGTATACCTTCACTTGTCAAAAACAGACCAGGGGGGGAATTGTTGTACATCCTGAAGAGATTTAACTCAACCAGGAAACAGTTAATTTATGAGTTGTTTTAAATAGACTTTCTTAAGAAAAACAACAGGATACATCCCCCCATGTATCCCTCAAATGTTCTGTCTGCACATGTGAGCAGATTGTTCATCCTGTAATATTCTCCCTCCTTCCTTTTTACGTGTGTTACTCATTCTCTCATCACTCTTCTTCTTTTTTTGTACTGATGTCTGTCGATCTGTGTGTGTGCTGTCAATAACAAAGCGTTGCCTTTTGTCACCTGCTGTCAAGGCCTGCCAGGAGGAAGAGGTAGGGATAGGAGCTCACACTGCACCCCCCCCCCCTCACTCTGCAAACTATCCCCTCCCTGTCAAAGTGCATGTCTAGCAGTTCTGTCTCTTTTATCCCTTCGCTTTGTAGTCTGCTGTCAACCACTGCCTGCTGCTCTTAGCTGTGATGTGTGGGTGTGTGTGGGTGTTAGGTCCATGTGTTCCAATAGTCTCTTGTTGAACATGGGCTGCAGGGATTCCTCAAGCGGTCGGAGCCATTAGGCCCGTGTTTGCTTACAGTTCCGGTGATGTGCATGAGGGATCAGCGGGGCAGCTGATATTATTGGGTTCACAGGGTCCTGAGACGCTTCTAATTTAAGGGGGTCTGCTGTAACAAATGTCTTTGCTATCAATTACCTGAATGATTCTATAAACACAATGAACTGGACTCCTATTTGGACCCGAGGAGCTGACGTAGAGACGATGTTTTCTAGATGTTCACGCTTCAGTTAGATGTTGCATCTCTTTCACAGTTTAACTTTGGGGATGTGGCTGTGCATCAGGCCATCCACACCATAGAGTACTGCCTGGGCTGCATATCCAACACCGCCTCCTATCTGAGGCTCTGGGCCCTCAGTCTGGCTCATGCACGTAAGTCTCACTCTTCCTCCATTTTAATACGATACTATACACACACACTGACTAACAGAGGTGTTTGTCAAATGCTTGCACCTTCGTCACAGTACTGAAGTCTGTGTGCTCTCTCCGTCCTGTGCACAGAGCTGGCCGAGGTGCTGTGGACCATGGTGATGCACATCGGCCTCTCCAGCAGAAGCATCGGAGGGGGCTTCATCCTGGCCGCCGTCTTTTTCTTCTTTGCTGTTCTCACAGTTGCCATTCTTCTCATCATGGAGGGCTTGTCCGCCTTCTTGCACGCACTGCGACTGCACTGGTAGGTTCTTGTGTTTGTTTCTGTTAATTTATTTGTATTTATTTGCCAGAAAAACACTCTGTTCTGACAGTCTAGTGTACAACTTTTAGCATCTTTTCCTAACCAGAGTTTGAAATCCAATGAGCATTAATCCAGTCCCTTTGCACTGGGACAAACTTTTTTAAATAACTGTAAGGCCCTGCAGACCAATAGTGCTATCTGCAGGTGGAGACAAACAAGATGCAAGGCCACTGCTTTGCTTATTTGGTAAGTAAGTGATAAAACACAATAACTGACGGTTAAGCATATTAGGATCCAGGACCAGCTTCCTCTTCTCTGCATTACAACGGCAAAATGAGGGTCACAGTTAGCAATAAAAGTTAAAAAGGTCCTGATTGTAAAAATGTTGTCAGAGTTTATATTGACTTTTATTATGAGACCTATCAAACTGACTTCCAGCATCACTAACAGTAGATTCAGAGTATCCATACAACGGGTTACCCTGACATAGGTGAACATTCACAACAACATTTAAAAATAAGAAATGTAACCATAATGTAACAGGTCAGGTGTGCAAGTAGAACATTTCAGTTTCTCCCCGCCCTCTCTCTCCCCTGGCCTGTGGCCTGGAACATGTCTGGCTCCAGTCACTGTTATGCTTTCCATTTTCTGCTGTGTGTGAGGCGGGCAGAGCCGTCTGTAAGTCCTCACTATGGCTCCTAGGAGACTTTGTTGTACCCTCATTAATGTCTTTGTCAGGCTTTGCTGAATGTCATCCTGGTTTTTTATTATCCGCTGGCACATTTACAGAGCATGTGTGTGTTGCAGACCCTCTTCTCTATAATTATCTTTAAACAGTATGACTGGGTGACTCAGCTGTCACTGAATGGCCTTTAGAGACAATACAGGGCAGTTTGGAATGCAGAGAAGCCAAAGAAGAGGTGGAGAAAAATGTAGTCGGACACTACTTTGTAGATGCCTTCAAGTCTAAGGTAGCCTTTTGGAATACAATTTCTACTTTGGTGGGCAAATAGCACACATGTTGATTATTTGCTTGCATGATAAAGTCCTGGCAGTTTATATTACAGCTGCATTTTTAAAAGTTCTATTGAAGTCCAAGGAAATATGACATTTTTTCACTTAAAACCTATAGATATTCAGTTTAGTATGATAAAAAGCAGGACGTTTTTACATTTTAAGAGGCAGATTATTTTCTTCCGATCGAGTCTACTCGTAGCAGCTTTTGGACTCTCCCTTCCCCACCGACTATGGAATGGCAGGTATTGATGGCTCCTCAGTTAAAAGGTCATGCGGCCATTACTTGGCGTCGGCCGCTTCAAAAATAGAACCTGATCATTTTCCAGAAGGGAAGAGGCTCATGTGTCAGGGCCCGGCACGAGGCCCATAAGTATATGTAGACATGAATGTGTTCAGGTGGGAGCTCAGTGTGGAG
The DNA here is from genome assembly GCF_000735185.1 of Notothenia coriiceps. Lineage (NCBI taxonomy): Eukaryota > Metazoa > Chordata > Actinopteri > Perciformes > Nototheniidae > Notothenia > Notothenia coriiceps. The sequence continues at coordinate 128,024 of NW_011343704.1, read as the reverse complement.
TGAAGAAGGAGGGGTGGGGGGGGGACACACACCATCTACACACCTGTCTGCCTGTGTGAAAGGCTTCCCGGTTATTGTTCCTGTTTTTGATGGACGCTTTGTTTATTCTACAGGGTGGAGTTCCAAAACAAGTTTTACTCCGGCCAGGGCTTCAAGTTCCTGCCCTTCACCTTCGAAAGCATCCTGGAAGGGAATGCTGAGGACTGAGATCTTCTATTGATGTCACTCATCTCTTGAGAATCTGTGTGGTGTTGAATAGTGATTGTCTCTTTGTGTGTGTGATGCAGTTTCCATGAGTGACACTCCAAAAGCTCTTTCAGACTGTTTGTTTTAAGCTACTGATCACTTCTTAGAATCGGGAACATCTACTCAGAAGTGTACTATTCATTACATCCATTCCTCAGAATAATTGCATCTGTTGTGTGTCTTGTCCTATAGTGAAGTCATTTTTGTTGTACCTGTATTTAGTTTAATATTATTTATGCAAATAAGAAATGTATAAAACCTGCATCTTCCCATATGTTCGGTGTGTTTTGCAAATGTCTTGACTGATGTTTATTCAGAGTAAAGTGACAGAAGTGTTTATTTGTCTCTCATCTCCACATGTTGTGTTAAGGCATTGTTCTGCACAGAGCATCTCACCGGTTTAATTTCTAAAACACACACACACACTTTGCACAGAAGACGCCTCTATCAGGCTGACCTCACACAGAGCTTTAAAGGGAAACATTTTGACTTGCTTCAGGATGTCAGTCAGTGCTTTGAAAGAGACTGTAATCCTGCGTTTTCAGCTAACATTTCCATAAATGCCCTTTGTGTTCAGTGAGCTGTTCTCCATTGATCTACACAAGCATAATAAAGGGGAATCTATAGGTGAATGTGTGTTGGTCCTGCTCATTTTGGTTCCTCGCATCTGATTTCATTTGTATATTAAAGTTTAAATAATCATTGTCACACTCAAAAGGGAGTAAGAAGCAGCGGATTCACTGAGACCGTTCCTCAGAAAATATTTAGCACCGCAATAATTGTGCATCTCTGTGTCAATAAAGCGGAAAGAGCTGGATCAAGTTTGTTTTTATTGGTTCTCTTCCTTTACTTAAACAGCAGCAGAGGTGGAAGATACATTCAAAGCCTTTACTTAAGTAAAATTAGTAATGCACTAAACATTTGACGTACTTTAAGTGAAAGTACTAATTGGGCATAAAATTGATTTCAATGATTTGTTATTTCTAAAATAGTTCTGAAACTTTTGTTTTGTTTAACATTTAAATCAACCCTCACTTCAAAATGTTCTAATTGTTTGTAGTTTGAAATGAGTATTACACTAATAACTAAAATCATTATTAGTAATTCAACTTGGTTTTAGGATTTGAAAGAAATCTTAGATACAGCACTAGCAAATCTTTTCTTTTAGAACATGTGACTTTTACTTAAGGACTGACATTCTGTAAGCAGTTGTGCACATACTGTAACCCAGTATCAAAATGTATAGACTATGATTGTATGTAAAACATGAATATTAAAAACAGGTCTAAAATAAAAGTAGTGGATTAAAAAGGACAATATTTCCCTATAAAATGTCAAAGAAGTAACAGGTACTTTAATATTGTGCTCAAGTCCAGCAAAATACTGTAGCTGCAGATGAAACTAAAACAACTGCCTGTTATCTGCATGCTGGCTTCACGGACCGTAGGATTTCAATGTGTCCCCACTCCTCTTGGTGGTGCTATTGAATAGGTTGTGTAGTTGCAGTGGCCCATGAGAAATGAGTATGTTGTGTTTTGCCCGCTGCATGTTAGGACTTGTAATAAAAGCACTTACAGTTGTCTGTGTCAGATAAATATATCTTAATTACCCGCTGAACTTTGTGCTGGAACAGAAAGGGAAAGATCCAGAAGGGCAGTGTAAGTAGCATAAAGTAAGTATTTTGTGCATAAAGGGCCTTTTTTTATCATATTGTAATGAACAGATTCACTCAGTGTAGACGTCCAGTTATATGCAATTATGTTACTTATAATAAGTACAAACAGAAATATCCAATTCAAAGAGTTTGTTTGACTCTGTTTGTCTCACTCCTGATAAAATATGTAACTTTATAATACATTTTCATTATTTAGTAATGGAGGAAGAAGAGTCTTGGGATGCTCCAAGTAATAGATTTAAAGTGGCAGTAGCATCAGAATATGCTAAAGACACCAAAAATAATCATATTTATGAGGTGGAATGGCCCATTTCATATTATATTATTGGTTTATAATAATAATCAAGCTGCCCAAGGCGCTGGTAATATTAATGACTTTGTTTTCTTCTGTGTAGCTTGTGAGTTGGAGTAAAGGTTAAAGTTAGTGAAATCAATCATCTCTGAAACCAGCAGCTACTTGGCCATGAGGAACATCATGTTCTCTATCAGCGTACTATTTTGAGGGGGGTCACTGCTATTAGCCACAGCAGCCCAGAGTAATAACAGACCACTTTATTTATCTAACATTTTTTTTCACACCAGCTCATTTAATCAAATGTTTCCCAGTGTGTCATGTACAACCAAGAGGGAGATTAAGCTTGCGTAAGACCCCCAGATATCCCATCATGTTTACACTTCCAGAGACCTTTACTCACTTTCAGAGTATGAGCCCAGATGAAATTTAGCTTATTATTTTGCTCCTTAATCCAGGCAAATGTTAAGTGCACTTTAGTTTGGCAGAAAACTGTCTCTAGGAATGTTGTGCTTCTTGTAAGGTTAGAGCAGTTTTGTCTTTGGGATCACAGAGATGCTTTTGCAGCTGTTGTGCTGTAGGATGTGTTCCTGATTCTTCATCCAGGCACTGGGAAACATGGTGCTGCTGTGTTACAGTTAGAAACAGCTACACCAGTACAAACAGTGATCCAGAAATATCCCTGTGATGTATTAAAATCCAAATAAAATTAAAAGAACAACCCCTACAGTATGTTTTGCATACCTTTCTCTGTATTCTTGCTGTAATGACACAAAGATTTCTCATGAGAACGATGTTTCTCTTTTTTAAGGTCACCTAGCTCTGCAGACGTGGAATAATATTGATGTTCACTTCTCCTCTCTGTTTTCCAAAAAAACAAGTGACAAAATGTTATTATTAGTGGCTCACATCTCACATACACAAACACACACACAGACTCACATGACCATTAATGAAGTTGTTTCAGTGATATATTTTCATTTTTACCAAAGAGGGGGAATTCAAAACCTGGCAGAGCTAGTGTTATGGCTGCTGGATTTGGCAACCCTTCTGTTACTTTGGCCAGTATGGTCATAATCTCATCAAAATCACAGTGGTTTAAATGATTCCCCTCTAGTTTATGCAAACAAAAGCATTTTTAATCTGGATTCATGGTATTTAAAATGGCAAAAGGGCTTCTAAATCTGGCAGAGTGGGTGTTATGGCTGCCGGATTTGGCACCCTCTCTTTAACTTTGGCCAGGATGGTCATAATCTCCCCAAAATAACACTTGTGATAGTTATTCCCCTCTACTTTAAGCAACATCAAGTATGTTACTATGGGCCTATCAGGTGAGAAATGTAAAGAGTGCTTCTTAATCTGGCAGAGATGGTCTTATTTCTGCTGGATTTGGCACCCCCCCTGTAATTTTGGTCAGGATGGTCATAATCTCACCAAAATCACTCTGGTGTTATTTATATCCCCCTAGTTTACGCAAAAAAAAAACCATTTTACTCTGGATTCTTGGTGTATAAAATGGCCACGGGGCTTCTAAATCTGGCAGAGCAGGTGTTATGGCTGCGGGATTATACAACCCCTGTGTAATTTTGGACCAGGATGTTCATAATCTCACCAGAATCCCACTGGAGTTAGCTATTCTGAGCAATATTAAACAACCCACAGTAGCTGCCTGGCGTTCTCGATGGTGTGCTGTTTGTTTGACTTTCAGTGTTCAAAGGTCCGAGCCCATCTGTCCTCTCTGATATTTGATTAATCTTGACATTCATCTGCAACCCAGAAGAAATAAAGGCAGACATGTTGTCAGGACAGACTGCCACAGGCTGCCACATTAGGAATGATCGTTGCTGACAGGAACAGAAGGTAATGTTGTTCATGCAGACGTGACTGACAGGCAGGTCCATTCGGCTAATAGACGGACCAGGTGAGGCTGGGAGAGCGGAAGCTAAAGAGGGCTTGTACCTTTTTACACCACTGAGATTTCATTACCAGGTCTCCAGATAACATTGTTCTTCAAACAGTTTTCCACGACCTGTCTGACCCCCAGCTATTGTTTCTCAGCTTTTTTTTCACATTCCGATTTGGCCGATTACATCAGGAAGCTTAACACAATATGAAAATCTGACAGACGCAGGCACACAAACATGCACACATGCACACATCTCCATACCTCTGTAGAAGAGAGTTATGTAGCACAAAAGGGCAGGAATAAATTACAAGGAGAAAGGAAAAAACAAGTGAAAATCACGTAAAAAGGATTTGACAGCTGACTTCTTGACTAATTAACTGTTTCCGGCTCCAGGAAAACCTCGAAGATTCCTGGAGGCAACAAATTCCACTGAGAAGAACATGTTTTCTTCTCTCGTCTCAAAATCTCTCGTACCACCCACAGAGCTACTAACACAGACAGATCAAGTGGCCCCAATACAAAGTAAACAAATGTAATTAAATGAATTCAACTTTAAAAGACAGTAGCTGCTGCAAGAAATATAAGTAGAAGCTAGAAAAACATTGTAAAAAATAAAAGAAGAGCAAAACCATCCGCTCGTCCCTAACATTATTGGGTTTATGCAAAAGGACACACATTTGTGTTCACCTCAGAATGAATTGTATTAACTTTGGTTATCACCTAAAGATTCATCCAGCGCATTCATTGTGTTAAAATATCCATTTGTCCATTACTTAAATAAAGAAAGACTTGCAAAGGTAGTTACCGAGCATATTCAGGTGTGTTTAGTAGAAGTAGAGGTCAAAGGGTTCATACGTGGAATTGTTCAGCCCCTGTCTTTTTGTTTTGAGTCCTAAACTTTTCATGAGAATAGCAGAGTTAACTGTTATGTATTGTTATTGATGTGTTTATTTAAAGAATTGTTCAGTTTCATGCTGAAATAAGAAATAAGGTTGCTCAATACGAAATGCAACATACTTGCATCAACAACACAAACAAATGTTGAAAGCAGTCAGGCAGGAAATCAATAAAGGGGAAAAAAATCATCTTATCTGTTGAGTTTGTTTAGTTTGTAGTGTTTGTTTGTTTGTTTGTTTGTTTGTTTGTTTGTTTGTTTGTTTGTTTGTGTGTGTGTGTGTGTGTGTGTGTGTGTGTGTGTGTGTGTGTGTGTGTGTGTGTGTGTGTGTGTGTGTGTGTGTGTGTGTGTATGTGTGTCCTCAAAATAACTTCCTAACCCAGTACTGTAGTAAACGAGCAGAGCGCTGTGGGTTGAAAATGAAGCAGAATCTGTTCCCTGTCAGTCTGAAAACCTGGACTCCCTCCCAAGCTAGCAACGAGTCAGCGGACAGAGTTCATTGTGGTTACTATGCCGAGTGTATAAACTACAATATAAGTACATGTGAGCGGGCATTGGTGTGCACCGCGTCCTGAAAATCAAAACAGCAGAACTGGCTGTGTTTTGTTTCTTACCATGTGCTTACCCACATTAAAATTGAACCTTTTTAGGATTAACTTAGCAGTGTCTTGGTTTGGATGGGTTCCTTACGCAGCCTTTGAGTTGAAAAGTTCTCTCTGAGCTGAGTGTGCCTATTGTGTGGCTTTCTGAGCACAATTGGTGTGCCAGTGGTGCACCCATGTTGAGGGAGGATAACACCGCAGACAGAGGAAAACAGGCAGCTGCATCAGGTCGTGCTGCTCTTTGTAGAGAAGGCTTTTGTTGTTCTTCAGCCGTTTCCAGGGAAAGAATAAATAGCTGTGCTTAACCAGAGGCATTTGCCTCCCTCGCTGCTATGAATGCACCACCATGAGAAACATATGACCAGCGGTTGTGTTTCTGGAAATTCTCTCCTCACTCTGTTTTTCTTTTGCAAGTATTCCTGGGACATGTGAAATAAAAGAAATCCTCCATTGTTTGTCCTGGTCAACAGCCAGTCAGTGAACTTGGAGAACTTCAGCAAGGCTTTTATTTGTCATGGTTGTTATCTCTATGTTATACTACAGCATTTATGGGATTAAGATACAAAATCCTAGGTAACTGTGAGGATTTGTCCTTGTTTTCACCCACTCCAGGCCCACTTCAACCAGCCAGTGATATGCTTCAGCATCAAGGGGTGGACGGTTTTGCACTTATTGTGGGCTTTATGTGGATCTTTAAAGGTCAAACCCGGAATGTAGTAGGAGTGAACTGATGTGGAGGGAGTGACTGAGAGGTCAGATTGCATTATGTCAATATAAAATCTGATTTCTAAATGGACAAAATGATTCTATTAGCAACACATTGTGTGATAAACATCCTTGACCTGAATGGCTATAATGTGAAGCTGTGCTTAATCCACACAAGACACTTTCTTGAGTTCTATAACATCAGTGTACTCTGCGGTATAATCAGGAACATAAGCACAAAGGAATTTCCCCATTATATAAGGTGCAAGGCAAACTAGTTCTTATAAAACTTGTGCACGGAAAGAGATCTAGATATAGTGAGATTAGGAGAGACATGGAGAGCGAAAGATTATGAGGGAGGAGACAGAGAGGGACAACCGAGGAGCTGGGAACATTTAATTTATATAGTGAAAGGAACAGGTCACTGCTTGGTCTATAACAGTGATTCCCAAACTGTAGTACACGACCACTGGTACACTAGCTCTGGCCAAGAGCGTTAGATGTAAAGACGTTCCTACTCTTCCCTGGGTGAATGCAACCTTTCCTGTCAAGCAAACGTGCTACAATGGCCCAACACATGTCCAATTAGGACAAAACATGCTGCACTTTCAAAAAGATGCAAAACTAAAAAATCTAATGTGCCAAAACACATGCAATGAAGAAAAATATTTTCCAACAAAATCTTCACCAACTTATTAAACCATTAGAAAAATGCGCAAGGTTTACTAAAAGCACTGAATAAACGAAACGCTCAAACACAATGGAGAGAGGACACTAAAAAACGATGCTCACAGCTGAGACCGGAGCAGTTGTTGACATTCTGGATTTTAAAGTTGGCCAACTGTAACTGTTGGTGTTAGCCTGTTTCATAATTGTAAGTGTTTTGTCGTTTCTTTTTAAATGCCTATAGGTTAGCTACGTTAGCTGGCTAAGATGTTCTGCTACAATATCGGAAAGAATCATGTGATCATATTGTTCAAATAGGCCAATTAAACTGACATTTTAAGTATGTTTCCAGTGACACTGACGCGTTTGCACCTGTCAGCCACCGTACAACCAGCTCAAAGGGAGCGGGTGACTCTTCTGTACAGTCCAGTCGGCTAGCCCGAGTCAAACTACCCTTTCAATGAAGAGGATTTATTGCAATTCCCACAAGATTAAAACAGGCTACCAGGCATGTATCTGGGTTTTACTGTCACAGGTTCAGAGGAACCGCAAAGGCTCTACACAGGCAAGGTGGCACTTTGATTGTTTTATTATTGGTTAATAGTTGGTCTCATACATAGTGATAAATGGTCTGAAAAGGTAATTGAAAAGCTTATTGCCTTATAGATCATCATCTGCATCTACCCTAGTCCTATTTGAATCTCTATTTAGGAAGTGATAGCACAAAGACAGGATTCCAGGAACAATTTGCCACTCACACATTAATAAAGAAGGACAAAGTACCACAATGTGGGCAAAACAACACTCCATTAAAGCCTTCACATGTCTTTTGGTCCACTCAGATAACAGAAAATATTTAACTACAACAAAGAAAAGTACTTATATTTGTAGCGTGTTCCTAATCTGTCAGTGGCACATGCACGAAGAGGCCACATTTCTTGGTTATATACATGTAAGTGATCGTTTTGACCTATACAGTGTAGAATGTAGCACTTCCAGCTTCCTGAGAGGTTTTGTTCTAAAATCCCAGCTCTGAATTTCCACTAACCTCCAGGGATCAATGTGTCATGGCTGGAGGCGCTGACAGACCTGTCTGTGGCTGCTTAGCACGAGATGAAACGCCTGCAGAGTGCCGACAGCAAAAACATATTTCAGCCCAGCAGATGTGGGAGCAGTTTTCACATAGTACAAGAAAAATCAATATTATGTTATATTTTTGTTATCTGTTGTGACGGCCCCTAGGCCTTAGACTCAGGTCCCTGGTTAGCCACTCCCCAAATCAGGAGAGATTGCTGACACCTGATTTGGGTTGACTGCTCAGCTACAAGTATGGGTGCCTGAGCAGAGAGTCAGTCTCTCTCTCCTCTTGGGTTGCTTGGCTCTACTGGACCTTGGTTTGTTTGTTTGTTTGTTTGTTTGTTTGTTTGTTTGTTTGTTTGTTCTTTCTTTATATACTGATGCATGTTCACACACCCACACATTACACACATTACTGATTAACTGACTTCATAGTTAATTTAGTTTCTTTAAATAAAT
>NW_011343704.1:100373-119491 GCF_000735185.1 Notothenia coriiceps | reverse complement strand
CGGGGTACAAACACACTGCGCTGAGAAGGCCATGTGTTATTTATTTTCTGTCTTAACCTTTTTCGGAACACCTTATTTATTTATTTTTGGCTGCACGATCGACCTCCATGCCTGCCTACTCTGGTTCAAACTGCAACCACAAACAATATGGATTTATCTCGACCTTCCCAGAAGATAACAAAATCTGACACGGTCGCTGAGCATGTATTTTTTTCAGCTGTTTTTGCTCGTCACTTCCTGCGATCTCTCCATGCAGTCGTTCAAAATGAATGAATGAAGGGCGTTTCTTTTGACTATTGTATAGGCAAATATGAAATATGGGCGTTACGTGAGCCCGCCAAAAGATGCACTGGCATTCGAGCGTCGATTGCTGATTTTATAAAGGGAAACGGGCTAGGTGCTGTCACGCACTTCCTCAACCTTACGCAATGTTTGGCTGAATTCGGAAATATGCTCTGCAAGATTTCTCGTGTACCTGTTTTTTGGCATTTCTACTACGCTAAGCACCTTCGCACAGTGAATCCTACGCCACGTTATAATTCGAGGCCCCTCGATGGGACAGAACTTTTTGCCAGTGCTGTGATTTACATCGTAAAGCCACAAGAAGCCTTACTCTGCTTTATCTTCTGCGCCTGTAAAGATTATGATGCGGTGAAATCGTCTGTTTTGAAGGCTTATGAGTTGGTGCCTGAAGCGTACCGCCAACGTTTTAGAGACTGGCGAAAGAGTGGTAACAAAACACATGTGGAATTTGCACGGGATTTGATCTTGCATTTCAAGCGCTGGTACTCTTCTTCTGGTGTAAAAACATTGGATCAGTTATGTGATTTAATCATTCCGGAGCAGTTGAAACAGTCTGTCCCTGAGAACATTGCATATTAATGAACATAAAGTCAGATGTCCTAGGGAGGCAGCAGTACTGGCTGATGAGTATGTGTTGACGCACAGGCGTATCTTTGGTGAGCGTTATGATAGGAATGAATCTCAGAAAGCAGGATCTTTGTCCCTAAAGTTTGCACAGCATCCTAATGGCACAAGCAATGCAAATGTGTGTCATTATTGCCATCAACAGGGTCATTGGAAAAAAGAATGTCCTTTGCTAGAGGGGAAAAGCAACAATTTTCATGTGAAGTCAGTTGGTTTGGCTACAACTATTCATAATCCCAAAGTTGGTGAAACAGAAGTCTTGGCTCCATTGCAAATGCAGGGTAAGGCAATTGATATCTCAGAGGTTGAGTCGGGTTATGCTTCGTTTGTGTCTGACGGTTTTGTAACTCTAGTTGGGAGTGACAAGACAGTTCAAGTCAGGATTTTGAGGGACTGAGGGAGGCCATCTTGCCTTTTTCTCTAGATTCAGACATGTGGTCACAGAGCACATGGGATTGGTCTGCAAACCATTTCTGTGCCTGAGCATAAACTGTTTCTGTCCTGTGATTTGGTCCAGAGAGAAGTGGAGGTTGGTGTTCGTCCAGAGTTGCCCGTGACTGGAGTGGACATCATNTATGAGTTGAGTTGATGATCCAGTTAGAGGGATTGGTTTGCAAACCATTTCTGTGCCTGAGCATAAACTGTTTCTGTCCTGTGATTTAGTCCAGAGAGAAATGGAGGTTGGTGTTCGTCCAGAGTTGCCCGTGACTGGAGTGGACATCATTTTGGGAAATGACCTGGCAGGTGGTCGTGTTTGGCCAGATCATGCAAAGCCATTCAGGGGTAACAAAATAAACATTGCAGGAAAGAGTTTTCAAGTTAGAGGCGAGGACTGGTTTTGTCCGGATAAGTGTGGAATGATGAACTTTTCTAGAAGAATCACTTGTTACAGATGTGGCAGGAAGAAAACCAAGCTGGAGGAACAGATAGTTGGAAAACTCTGGCTGGGAAGAGCAGGGGTCTCTTCAGTGTAAATGATTGGAAGTGCAAAACATGTGGCAATGTCAATTGGGCTAGAAGGTCAGAGTGCAACATTTGTAACACACGGAAGTATGTGAAAGAGAGCTACAGTAACCTCTTTGGGTAAGATGGGGCAGGCAAGGGGAGCTTCGTCCCATTCTTCTTGAAGTTTTGGCCGTACAGGCATTCCCTGTTTCGTCCACTAAGCAGCAGTAGTTGCTTTTCCTGGGGTTAGGCTGTAATGATTGCGGGTTTTGTGCAAATTTCGGTAGTCACCTCATGTACTTTTTGTCATAGTTCCTTCTTTGCCTAGTATCACTTTTGATAGGCTTATAATGCAGTTTTTATGTGCTCTGAAACGTGTTACTCGGATTTATGAATTGGAAGAAAATGTTGTGTCTAATGTTCTTGTTTTGTTTCAGGATCTGAGGTGCTACCTCATTCTTAAGGGGGGAGGTGTGACGGCCCCTAGGCCTTAGACTCAGGTCCCTGGTTAGCCACTCCCCAAATCAGGAGAGATTGCTGACACCTGATTTGGGTTGACTGCTCAGCTACAAGTATGGGTGCCTGAGCAGTCAGTCTCTCTCTCCTCTTGGGTTGCTTGGCTCTACTGGACCTTGGTTTGTATGTTTTTCTTTATATACTGATGCATGTTCACACACCCACATTACTGATTAAGTGACTTCATAGTTAATTTAGTTTCTTTAAATAAATGCACTTCAATTGGATGAATCATGTGTGGTCTCCTTCCTTTGTCCGTCCTTGAGCCAGGGCGTGACACTGTTTTGACTGTTCTTACATTGACTCAAGAGAGACAAATGGACTTAACAAAGTAATGTGTCTTACTTGGTTCTTTTAAAGCATGATTCCTTGCCAGATAACCTTAAAAAATATTACGTTTCATCCACAGGGATTGTTGAGAGCAGGTTATCTGGATGCCACAGTAATGTTTTTGATTGCTTTTTCTATTTGTTTGGATCTGAATGAGCCAAGTGCTCTTTTACAAACGGCCCCAAATCATCCACTAATGGTCACCTTAAATATCAAAGTCACATCAACAAACCCTGAGAATCCTTCTGAGAAACAGACCCTTTATCAGCCACTTCAATAACTTCATATCATGTTTGCGTGTGTGTGGAAACAATCCCACCTCCCACTGAGGCAAACAAAAGACCATAAGGAGGTAAGAGAGGCTTAAAGGACGGGGTTGAAAAAAGGAAGGAGGCCAGATCTGAACATTTCTGGCATTCCTCAGCTCCATGCAGCAGGAAGATTTTCTTTAGGGGAAGTAGTCAGTACGTACGAGAGCCACCGGAGCAGGACCCTGCAGGGAGCCCCGCTTTCTCCTCAGCTGGCTCAGTGCCCACCCCGACACGAGTAAACAATCCTGAGTGTGTGCACGAGAGAAAGAGACTCAACTACAGTGGAAATCATTACCCCCTGTTCCTATTCAGGATACTGGCATGTCCTGTTCAGTGAGTCTGGTGGATATTTATGGAAGACTTGCCCGAGAGAGGTCTTTTATTTTCTTAATGATACTCAGTTTCTCTAAATGCTGACATGCTGAGAGGAAAAGCAGATGCTGAACATGTGATCGGTTCCAAACACCAGTAATCTGTTGTGGTATGGGGTCTGCCTTTACTCCCGACTAAACACAACTATCAACACCAGACCAACATTTAAACCTAATGGTTTTCATCAGCAGTATAATGGGATAGAGTTTATGGTGGTCGATTGATGGATGGTTATATGTGGTGGATAAGATAGTACAAAAGGTAACACTAGCAAGTCTGACTTTTCTCTCTTGATGCTTTTTATTATGAAACACTAGTTCAAGAAAAGCCTCTAAAAACAATCCATATAAAACAGAGTATTTATATAGGATTAGCCAGTCATAAATGTATGATGGTGGGAGGTTGTTGGTAGATACCTTTAAGGTCAAAAGCTCAGAAAAGTTGGCAACCACTATCCTAAAGTATACTAAGTTCTCTTTGTTTAATGCCATTGAGCGCCACTAAAGTGCACACGGACATCGTAAGCTAAACATCCACTGATAATATCAGTCGTGCAATGCTTAAGACCAAAAGTATAAAATCAAGCAGTACTGTGTCCAGATAATTCAAGCGGTTGACAACCATTGCATCTCTACTGTATACCCATGCAAGTAAATAAATGGTTAAACATTCAATTGGTCATTTTCTTATTTTACATGCAAGCTATTTATTTGTCAATAAAAACTAACCTGGAGTCTGTTTTTGTTACATTTTGCAATGCATGCCATCAACATTTATTCATTTTGACATAGCGTCCAAAAGGACAAGTGCAAACCTGCCTGAAATTCACGAGCAGAAACAATAAGAATAAGTAAAAGTTGACATAGTGAATAAGACAATATGATGTTAACAAACACTGGTAAAAAAAAAAAAGTAATTATTTTACAGATTAAACTTAATACTAACTCACAATATACATTTCAGTACTTTTTGGAGAAATACTTCCCCAATTTCTACACTCCCGAGCATCTGAAGGCAAATGTCACTTATTTATATAAATCTTCAGTTGACCATGTCATTGTTCATCAATTATAATTACAACATTATCTGTTGCTTTCTACCCCCGCCATTCCCACTTTCTGAGACTGATGTCCAAACAATATATTAAGAGCCTGAAATCGTGTGTCTACCTCGCAGTTAAGTACAAAAAAAAACTTGTGCAACTTGGGCAATAGCCAACCAAACCAAAAAAAAGTAAAACTGTAATGTTAACACAAAAGTGGCACTTTGTGAATAAACATAATGTGACAAAACCAGTGGGTGTTGGAAAATGGTGAACACATTGTGACAGGTGACTGTGCTTGAATAGCCTTTGGTTGCTTAATATAACATTGAACTCTAATAACAAAATAAAAAGTGCTTCAGATTGTCCTTTAAAAAAAAAAAAAGATGCTACTATTTCCATCCTAAACTCAGGCATTGATGTGGCTTTTTGTGTTCAAGGGGGTGAAGTGGAACAACGAACACACATAAATAAACACATACAACAGTAGAACAGTCTGGCTTCATCGTTGATGCTGTCCTTTAATTCCTTTGTTAAGTACAACAATCTGTCAAAACCCTTTACCTCCTTGAACAAAACTCATCACAGAAGGTACGTCTGGGTCAGCTGAAGCATAACTTGTTTTGATGAGAGCACACAGTGAGTGAAGTCATTTCCCAAAGATGCCTGTCCTTGGAGACCCAGTTCAAAAGGCTAATTGGGTAAAAAGAGAAGCCAGTGTGCGTGCAGGGTGAAATAGCCACAGTGATAAGCTGTCACTTTAAAAAGGCAGCAGTGCAGCCTTGACACCAAATCCTTGCGTGTCTTCTCCCACTCCTTGCTCCTGCATCCTTATTCCTCTCACATTCCTTCCGTACAATCATGAATCAGCACGGGGAAGCGTGTATTACTCAAACACATGCAGAGGTATTAAACTACACACACACAACCCAGCTCACAGCAGTACAAGCAGTCATACAGCATCCATATAGCATGGCCTCGAGTCAGATCAGGACCAAAAAGCTGCAGCGTCTGCCCCGCGGAGTTTCAATTCCCTCAGTCTCTCTCCACCTGCAAAACGACGCTCAGCAGATCAGCTCGTGCTTTATCTCAGACCGTGTTGGAAAGGGGGGATCGCTGAAGGAGAAGGCGTTGCGGCCCGCCTTGAGCCCACCCTGACCCGGGCACACGAGGTACGACCCGATCAAGTCCAGCTCGGGAGAGGGATTCGGGCTCTCGGGCTCCGACTCTGATTGGCACGTCTCCGGCTCGTCCAGGGAGGAGGCCGGCCTGGTGCTGATGTGCGGGTGGGAGTGGGGAAGGGGGAGCGAGTTCAGCCAGGGGTGGGTGAGGCATTCTTCTGCTGTGGCTCTCTTCCTGCACACACAAACACAAAAACACTGCGGATGAGTGGAAATTCCCGAGTAGTTTACATAACCAATGGATCCCCCTGGATCTTCCAACGTCGGCCATATTTTTTTTGCAAAATTTGGTTTCGGAAAACCACAAAGAAAAGCACTTTTTGCACTCAAGATGTTTTCCATCCATTTCTCACCGATTACTCAAACACTGAAGAATCTCTCACTTTTTCCAATGCTACCAGTAATCCGCTGGAGTTGAACGATACTGACTGGAGATTATGGTTTTGGATGTGAGACAGAGGCTGCTGCTACTTCTCATCAACATATTGGGGCGATTAAGTACAGGCTCAGTGTTTGAGCTCTCAATCAGAATTAAAATTAGAGTTCATTTCAGCGGAAATAAAGTAACATAGCTTCACTTGAAATTTATCTGACACACAAAGATGATTCATTTGCGGTTTTTGTCATGTCAAAATACAAAGATCCGAGCTCTTTAAATGATGTCAGTTTTGCAAATGTGGTAACAAGATTCGTGTCACTTATCGCCAAAGTGACACAAATCTTGTTACCACATACACCCATTGCTCATGCGGATGTACTTCCTTTGTGCTGCTGTGAACCTGACTGGTGTGTTAATAAGTTCAAAGTGATGCTGATGGAAACTTCTTATGGTTTAGCCATTCTCAGAACAGCTTTGAAGTCAACTCACCTTGGGTTTTTAACTAACAAGGACTTGATGAAGTCAACCGATTGGGACGAGATCCCATCAAACGTGTCCTGCGAGTAGTCGACGTTGACTTGGGAGATGTTGAGGAATGTCTCATGCTTTTCTTCGCCCAAAAAAGGAGACTCGCCCGTCAGCATGACATAGGTCAGGACCCCGATACTCCTAGCAGAGAGGGAGGAAGAAAAAGGAAGGAGGTTATTAGGCAATTTGTCATCTTGGATAGTTACATAATCTGTTTTGCGACAGACTGTAAAAAAAAACATGTTTGGCTGTCTTCCACTGTGCTGCGGTAAATAATGAATTAACTGTAAGTATGTAGCAAAGACGGTGTTGTGGTCTAAGGTCTAGACTTGTCTTTTGCATGTCGTGTAGATGATGATCGTCCTGAATATGTCTTTATCCTCAGAAGTAAAACAGACTGACATCTGCACTTACATGTTTAAATTAACTACAGTAGACACTTACCACATGTCTGTCGCAGTGCTAATGGGTTCATAGTTCAGGATCTCTGGTGCTGCTCAAACAAAAACACATGGCCCCAATTAGTCATGATAAATCGCCCTCACTTGGAGAAGACACAGGTGATTCTGGGTATTTAAAAAGGGGCTTAAAGCAGAACTCACCAACATACTCGGGTGTGCCCAGGATCTCCCGGACTTCTGTGATTTTGTCCATGCATCTGGACAAGCCAAAGTCCACGATGCGAATGTCTCCCAGAGGTCTGGCACAGGTCAGCAAAATATTCTGGGGCTGCAGAGGGTAGACAGAGACATAATGGTTATTAAAGAAGCCTGAGGTCTGACGTCTGAGGTCATTAATGATATGGCAGGGTGAATCAGTCAAAACAAATCCAGGTTCAAGTAGGATTTGGGGTCTGGCACATCAGTAAGTATGCAGCTACATCGGTGGGATCATAAGCCAATCAAGAACAAGTAGGATATACAGTGTGGCAAAAAAGTATTTAGTCAGCCACCAATTGTGCAAGTTCTCCCACTTAAAAAGATGAGAGGCCTGTAATTTTCATCCTAGGTATACCTCAACTATGAGAGACAAAATGAGAAAAAAAAANATGAAAATTACAGGCCTCTCATCTTTTTAAGTGGGAGAACTTGCACAATTGGTGGCTGACTAAATACTTTTTTGCCCCACTGTACGTGCCAACCACTGGCATTGGTGAAAGTACACACAGAAAGAAAGGATGAAAGAAGGAAGATTTGTATTTCTTTTAAAAAAGGTCCCACTCTTATTGCCAAATGAGGCAACACCAATGAGGTAACACCATTCTATTACCATCTAAGGGAATATAGATTTTTTTTTACTTGCAATTACCACTTATTGTCAAAGGGGCCACCAAAGTAAAGAAAACCGATATCTTTACTATTGTAACTTTAATTCTGGGTCAGACCAGGCTATTCACCTTAAAATGAGTTGAATAACATGTGTTATAAGAAATGGATACTTGGTTAATCTATCAGATGTGTAGGTAGAAAGATAACCTCAATGATGACTGCCATGTCTATCCTGTAACGTGTGACTCCTCGTGGGAACAGGGTCGTGACTCCCTGAATGAGCTGCGGTTGCATAATAGAAATGATATCTCCCTCGGCCTGTCCCTCGAGGGAATGCACGGTCCTATATAGATATATCATCTTTCAGTATGCTCACCTTCAGATCCAGATGCACCACATTGTTCCGATGCAGGAAGGCCACTCCATTCAGGATCTGCTTGGCCAGCCGGATCACATCGTTCTCCGTGAAGGCGTCGTCGTTATCGGCAACACATTGGTCAAAGATTTCCCCACCGGCAGCGCTGGAAGGAAAGCACAGGAAGGAACACTGAGTAAAACAAAACAACGATAAAATGAAAAAGAACTGTGTGGAGTTTAGTTTGGATTATATTTAATTTTTGTATTATTCACTTCAACTTGTCATAATAAATTAAGCCTTAAAATGCACAAATACACCCTTCCTTTCACTTTAAATCACACAAGGGGATAATAGCAAATTCCAACATGTCCCATTAGTGGAATTTTAGTAAACAAACCCAAAGTCATTTTTCATGTCTTCGTGAAAAAATTACGAAACACCCTCGTCCTCATTAGTGTACTTTGGCTTGGAAGACCAAAGTCTATCCACATCTACAGACAGCATGTGAGTCCAACATTAATCAATATCATTTCAGGTTCCCGTCTCTGCATGTACTTTCCCGTTCCCAGGACTATTACTGGAGATAAGAATGGCCGTATAAGCTTACAGCACAGTCAGATAAGGCCTTATACAGCCTGCAGGTTCACTTACTGAAGCAACACAGGGGGAAAAGAGGCAAACACTATGGATATCAGCAAAGCCTACACATTTTACATAAATTATCCAGAGAAGGCTGCAGGAAGGTAGTGTCAGGTAAGTATCTGGATACAGGCCTCAGCTTGTTGCTTGTTGCTTGTTGGGTCAAAACAACTCACAGTTAAAAGGATTAAACTTTTTTAGGAATTTCTTATTCAACATCTCAATATGGAATAGTCAGACTCTGGTCTGGACTTGTTCAGTTTTGTAACAACGTTAAATAAAGTTGAGACATGGTTGATTTACGATGGACGCTCCCTCAGTCAGATCAATGCCTGAAGCATCTTATCCAAAATAATTAAAGCCATGTGCAGGAGATTTAAATGGCAGGTATGCATTTTATTTTCAAAGGTAGACTTTGTGACCGGGCCCTTAGCAGAACTGTTACATAACCAGCGCCGCCCCCAATCTCCTCTTAGCTTTCCATCCCTGAACTCTTTACTATCCTCAGCTGTGAAAATAGCACCCATGTTTTAGGGGATTTTTGAGGATATCCGTCATTGGTCTTTTTTTGCTACCAGCACCGAATATTTGACCTGCCACATAACCCGCTTGTTGAACACATGAGAGCATGTGGAGACTTGGAATGAAACTGCACTTAGTCTGTTTACATTGATTTGCACGTGTATATTAAATGAAAGCATGTCTAGTGTTCTCGAGAAAGAGGAAATTAAAGACAGGGAAGTAGGGTTTGACGGACAATTTTTACTTTCTTGAAAAACCTCATGGTGCAAATGAACTTGGACTTTTACCGTGCCTGTCTGAACAATTAAATACTTGACATGACAAAGTGTTCCAGCAGCTACATTAAGCTGTCAGCAGAGCGCCTGAGAGGATGTTAAATCGTGATAAAGACTGTCTTAAATTAATAACAGTGCACACCTTCTGGCAGTTAACTTAAACAAAGGCCTGCATTTTTTAGAGTTGTTATGGGTTCATAACTTTTTTTAAAGAGTACATTTAACCAGGAGATGACCATTCGTCCTCGATTATAGTCAGAGCGATTCATTATCTGGCAAGCATAGCTACTCTGCACCCAAAAGTAATGCTTCTTTTTCTTTTAACCATCTTTAAAAGTCATTATGCTGGGGGTTGCCGTGGTAATGACATATGCTGGAGATTTCAAAGATGATTACAATAAAATCTTTTGCCTCCATTTCTCTGACATAAGGGATGTGGTTGTGGATACAAAAAGAGTGTGCGAACGACACTTCTTACCAGTGTGGAGGTGTGTGGTTCTACTGGGAGCCCTGCTTGCTGCTTACATTTAAACCCACAGGAAATGGAAAATGGGTCACAATTCTCGAAACCTAGGCTGAGGTCAGACAGTTTGAAGATGCAGCTTTTTCGGTGGCTAACGGTCTCACTCGGAGTGCAGCTTTGAGGCTTTTAAAAGCATGAGCTGACATTTTAAAAACGAAGCTCTTTAAGTGCTAAAATATTGTGCATGTACAGGCCACTCGATCTCCCCGCGCAGCACCAGTTGGAAGCCGAGAGGAACTGTGGACCACTGTGGACTGACCCCCTGCTATGTTTTCTCTGCAGGCATGTAGGGGTGAACTGTGGTGCTACTTCCCTTTTCACACTTCAGTCAGAGGTCAAACTCCCCCCCTACAGAGAGACTTTTGTTCTGTGAAGGCATTCCATGTCTGGAACTACTGTGGACTGAGAAGGAGGGGGGGGGGCTTCCTGCCCGAGCAGCAGGCAGTTCAGGAACAGGGTCAGAGGAACGTGGTTCAAGCATAATTGCCCCGTGTTATCTCCCTGTAATGAGGCGAGTGAGGTAATTAAGATGCCAAGTGTCCTTTCCAGATCCTAATTAGAGGTTGTCATTAGAGAACACTTAGTGGATATGCACCACGTCATTTAACACCTAACCACAACAGACCAGAGCCAGACGGCTGGGATGGCCTTAGTGGGTCGTTGAACCAGCAGCTCTTCTCAGCTGTACCTCACCTGCATGATGAGTATAGAGAGCAATAAGTTCTCACAATAGAGTGTAACTCACTCGCTCATTATTGTTTTTTCACACAGTGCCACATAGGTATTTAAAGTTACGGTTCCTGACAGCCATTTCCAATAACACGAAGCCGAGGTGTCGGGGCTATGACGAGACAAGCAGCTAACCACAGACAGAGAGTATTTCCATTTAAGGCTGGGCTTTTGCTGCAATACTGCTATGTATTTCACACATGTGGACTTTTTTTTTTTTTGTTGAGGTGAGTGACATGCAGCTGTGCTCTCAGCAACCGGCACATAACTCAAGCCAGGAAGTATTTTTTCACAGATGAGACGTATAGATACAAGCTGAGAATTCACAAGAAAACAACAAAGCATTCTCGTCATGCGCAATACAGGATGTCGCTTGACGTGAGTGAATGAGTTGTTGTGGGGTTTTTTTAACCTTAAAAATGTTTGTTGCTTATTACTGTAAGTAAAACTGAATATATATGCGAGGGAGTTTTCTACGAGCCCATTTGGGAAGTTTTGATTAAAGGATTTTCTTCGCCATATTGATTGAAGGCCTTTTCATTGTATCCACAGTTTTCCTGGCATGGCTCAAACACAGACAAGTGAGGAAAGTTTAAAAGGCCATTTAAATCACTTTTTCTCAGATCAGTGGTGGTGGAAAAGGAAATGAGTGTCAGACAAAACTGCTAAAATGTGAGGTCTTATTTATTCCGTGACCTTTGTGCTGTTTCTGTAATGTGTACTGCATTTTCTTACCACTCCAGAACGAGGATGATTTCGTTGTTGGTTTCGTAGACCTCATACAGCGCCACCACGTAGGGGTTAGCCTTGGCCGACTCCAGCACGGCGATCTCGTTCAAGATGTCCATGCGGCAGTCCTGGCCCTTCCGTCGCTTTCGCAGGAACTTGGCAGCGCACTGCCTCCCCGTTGCCTTCTCGATGCACTTTTTTACCACCGCAAACTTTCCCCTGGGACACAAAAAGTAGGGGAGAGAGCAGAGAGTGATTAGTGAGGAGACAGAATAATCACAACCACATTATTGGCTTTCAAATATATTTGGTTTTGCGCTGGTTCTGTTCTGCATCCAAGTAGCCAATGCGACCAACAGAGTAAATGTAGGCAAATGCAGCGAATGGAAGGGCTAAAATTACTGCACAAACTCATGACAGTTAAAGTGCTATGAGGTAAAAGCTAGATTACAGTGCAAGCCATGTGGAACAGCCCGCCAGCAGGCCACGAGTGCAGCACTGTAGGCGAGGTTAAAGAACAGTTTAGAGATAAGAAGGTTAATCTGCATCATTTGAAAATACAGGAGGCGGTGCCATAAAACCTTCGTTAGAGATTTCCCCCGTTCTCCTCCTTTTCCTCTAGCCTTCAGGGGATTCTGACAGGGGGCAGATAAGGTTGACAGTTTTGGCAAGGGCTGCTAAATAGTGGGCAGGGACATGATAAGGGTCAGGTCAAGCAAAAACAAAGACATGCAACGGCTCGGTTGCTGGATGTTCCTGGTAAAACACGAGATTAAAGACCTCATGACTACCATTCATTTCATAGCATATACATTGATGGATTCCCAGGAGGCGTTAAGGGGTCAGCGGTGGGTGTGGGGAGGATGTCCGATGTGTGCAGAATTGCCTCTCTTGTCACAATCACCAGCCGTGCCTCCCAGGCTGATAATGAGGCTTGTCCACTTCCCTTTATTCACAGCTGACAGCAGCAGGGACAAATGGGATTGTGTTGACACCTCCGCCCAGACACTCGGACAGAGCCTGCGTCCCCCTTGACAATCGTACAAAAGCTGACCAGTCGGCTGATACAGCAGGACCACCCACCAGACAGGCGGAGGGGGTCACTGCTGCTACAGTCAGGTTGGAGCCTGAGCAGCATGCTAAAACGGAGCCTGTAGCTTCTGCGTCTATGTCCGACTAACATCTCAATGTTTTAATCAGCTGCACAATAGAGATCCGCTGCGATGGGTTGGGAAAAGATGACTGTGAGCTGGGCAGAATGTAAATGAAGTCAGAAAAGTCCAGTCAGCGTGGTGCCTGTTATTTTCCCACACAGCGTTGCTCCAAGCCCACTGTGCCGGGACCAAAAACAGCAACTGTTCTGGCCAGAGACCGGTTCTGTTTTGGCTACAGAGAGGCCTGTTCCTTCTGTTTCTCCCCCCTAGTCTCGCAGACTGGTGACGACTCATTGTTCAGAGTGAAAAGGCAAAGCACGTCAGAGCCTTTTCATCCTTAATTAGCCAAGTTCAGAGCAGCTCGCTGGGGGTGGGAACTACATATGGTGTGAAAAGGAATGAACGCTGGCCACGTAAAAGAGCAACGGGATGCCTTTTTAAAAGATGACAACAGGTCAGAGGTTACCAAACATGGCCATCTTCCGCTATGTTCAAACTCTGCCATGACACCAACATCAGAGCTTTTATTTTGTGTTCCTCTATTAAAAACACCCAATTAGCTGTGAAACACTGACTGAAAACATCCTATCTGGATCCACCATGACGTCAATGCAGATCAAACTGCTCATTTGCAGGTTTGTCTCATAAAATCTGTCTGAAACCTGTCCGTTATCAATCGTGACACACAAAACTACCCCAGTACTTGAGATGGTGATAATTTGATTGAGAAGTCGATTTCCTGTGGAGTCTGCATTTTGTCTCCCCCAGCGGGAAACTGACTCATGTCTGAAGTGCGATGAGAAATGACAGCTCTCATTTGCCTTTTTCACAGACACAACATGAGTTCCTCTTTCTGATGGCATGTTTTGTGAACAGTTCTGCAGGGGACTCAGGATGTAAAGCTTCATGATGAAAAGGATTTAAAAATAAGGGCAACGAGTCTAATTGCTAAAGAGGCATTTGGCAGAATAATTCAACTTATGCACCTCCTGCTTCTAATATGGTCAACTTCCCCCCCTAATGTACGGACTACATAGCTGATCTGCAAGAATACATTCCTGCACTTAATGCGATTATGAGGCCTGTTCTCAGGATGTTGTTAAGTTGGAATCCTGGGAAGAAGAGGGAAACAGGATGATCGGTTGAGGTATGAGGTTGAGAAGAGGGAGAGGGGGCGTATAGAGCCCCTCTCACCCCCCACAGGACCTGGCTGCTGTCCCAGGAAGTCCCATGGTGTCCGAAAAGGGAAACTGGCTGCTACCAACTGACTCTTTTATTTAGGCTGTCCCATCACTCTGCAGAGGAGCAAATCACCTTGCAGGGAACATTAGAGTTATGGAGACAGATGCAGATTTAGCACAGAGTGCAATCAAACAGCTGTCGAGGTTAAGTGAAACCCAGGGGCTCAACTGCAGATCCTTGTGTTAATTCTGAATGCTTTTTGAGGAAAGTCATTATTGTCTGGCTCACTGGGGAATCCCCGCTTAAATAGGCTACTTCTGGAATGTGCACATCAGTGAGTGTGACCCATAAAATGCACTTGGCTAAGGAAGGTTAGAAAAAAGTTTCTGATGTTAGATAGCCTGATAAAAAAAACAAGTATGTGCCATGAAAGAAGCACATGAGTTCTGATTTAGACAACAAATGCATAATGAATCCAATATTTGTAAAGGTAACTTTGTGTTTGCTGTTCTTTAATTGTTGAATGATTTGTCACTTTGTCACCTCTGTATGTGATACATTAAAAAAGGGATTCCAAACTGAAATTCAGCTCAAGGCATTTAGAAGTTTACATTTTGACCACCTCATACACTACACGGGATATACAGTACTAGACCACATAAGTGTGCAGAGAGATACTATAACACAGCCTATATGGAGTTTAGATACTCAGAGTAAGATATATGTTCACCACTTATGGCAGACATATAAGAACGATGTGTGGAGTCTCTATTTGTCTTACAAAACAAAAAAATTACTTTTTATTTAATTTAAATTGTATCCAACTATATTGCATTGTTGGAGGAGCTACGGTCAGAAGAATTGTATTGCCATTTCTAAACTGTAGCCTATGTGCATATGACAACAAACCTTTGAATCTCTTGAAACTATTCCTTTACTCGCACAAAGACGCATTACCATTGAGCGTGCCAAAGTGCCATCTGAGCCTTTCTCCGGGAAAGAATGCAGGATTGGAAATGTCAAATTAACACGCTTACCATTGCATGGGCACATCTAATAACAAGAATGACACAAACTCCATTCTGCCAGCACATGAGCAAAGTCAGTACACAGATTCAATTATTTCCACCAATGCATGCTGGAAATCAACGAAGAAACTCACCTGCCCAGTTCTTTGCCGACCAGCTCATAATTGACAGTGAAGGGGTCAGATCTTATCCTCGTGTGGATTTTTGTCAACATTCCGTTTTTGCTCATCTTCGCTGATTCTAGCATTGACGTCGCGCGTGAACTGAAACAATCTTCTGCCGACGAAATAACACTCAACAAAGTATTTTCTCAAGTGAAAACTCGCATGATAAAAGTGCCGATCAGAGCCAGCAGCAGCTGTGTGAAACCACCGGGAGATAATCCAGTGCGCGCGCTCCAAAAAAGAGGAGGATGCCCTGCAGGAGTGTGCAGCACAGTCGGTGTGGTAAATTACTTTGTGAGTGCTACTACACATTCCTAACAATAAACTCCTGCTCAGGGCCCGCCCCCTGCGAAGACGCTCCGCAGCGAAGAGCCAATGAATGCACAAGAGAGGAGGTGCAAGTCAGCTGGCAAGTGGTGTGTTCAATTGGCTGGAGCTTATCGGTGCAGGTACACAAACATAAACAAAGACCTTTATCATTAGTTTCAGTTGAATAGTTCGCATAAAGACTAATAATATAATCAAAGGTGGAAGAAGTACTCAGTTCAGCAATTGAGTAAAAGTAGAAATATCAGAGTGTAATACTCTGTTACAAGTTAAAGTCCTGCATTTAAAATGTTACTCAGGTAAAAGTACAAATGTATTAGCATCAGAATATACTTAAAGTTGGCCCTTATCAGAATTATTTAAATTGATTGATTTTAATCATTGATTAATTTTAAAGTGATCAAAGCTTGTCAAGGGGCAGCTAGTTTCAATTACTTTGGATGCTTTAGGATAGCTTGTGAAAGGTGTAACTACATTCTTATTTAAGTGTGAAATATATTTCAAATCATTCATCCAAATCTGCCAAGTAACTACAGTAAAGGTATCACATGAATGTAGTGGAGTAAAAGTATACAGTAAACCTAAAAAATTGAAAAAACACTGAAGAACATTACAAATCCTTTAAACCTGTTTCTTAAGTACAGTACTTGAATAAATATACTTAGTTACTTTACAACACTGGAAATTATATGAATTATTAAACATGATATAGTAGTCAACTACTACACACTTTATCTTCTTATAATGTACAGCAGTATAATAGTTTCATGTATCAGTTTAGATGTGTGTGTCCTAAAGTCCAGCTAATCTTAAACTGAATAGGGAAAGCAATGAGTTCAAAAGTGTCAGTTTAATCAAAGAGACACCAACATTGTTACTTAACTTAATTTAACATTCACTGTACCGTTTAAACCCTCATTTTTATAACCCAACGTTTTCCACAGCCCTAAAATGTAATCCTAAAAAGACAAAACAAAATACATCACTCAAACAAAAACTCATGAACAATCATGCGCTCAGAAACATTGCAGGCATGTTTTGTATTGTTTGTTGTATGTGGGCTTGGCTGTGCTACAGCAGGTAAGACTTTTTCTCACACTCGTTCTCAGCCATGAATGTGAAGGTGACCTTGAGGCTTTCTGCAGAGCCTGTTTGTTTTCTTATCTGTGGGAGAGTTGTTTCTCTGCTCATTGAACCTACATGTCATCAAAGAAGAATTCAAAACATCCCATTAGACAGCTCCTCAGCATGTGTGGCAAGGCGGAAGAAACGTGGAAGGCTTTGAAGGGGACATCCAGTGTAGGAAAGATGATCATTCTGTTGTTGTTATTTAAAGTCAATGAAGAAAAGTGTAGGTATTTAGGGCTAGCAGCAGAATGGGCAATGACCTGACTCCATGGGAAATGTGTCACCTAAGTTTCAGAGAGTGCTGATGCTAAAACGTTGAAACTTTGAAGCTGTTTGAAAGACCGAGGCCTTGAATGACCCCAAGCAAACAGAGCAGCACACACACTCACACAAAGCATATTTCCCCAGCTGAGAGTCAATTCCAGACGATAAAGGCACCTCTGCTGGAAGATGTGGTTTTCTGCCTGAGATTAAGCCTTGTGTTAATGAGAGCATGTGACACAGTGTGAGCCTCCCATAATAGCATTGCTGTAGGCCTACTCTGTAGCAGTATCTGAAAATAACTGCCTGATTGCCCTTTGGAGCTACAACTAACAATTCATTTCATTGTTTTATATGAATAATTGAGTTGATTAGAGGTCTTGAAATGTCTCATTTTGTTTGAATGACAGCCTGAAACCCCAGGACTCTTCTTTAAAACAGAGAAGAGCAGTCGACCTATTATTGAAATGATCTCGTTACAAAACTCAAAGAATATCTATGATTGATGGATTCCCCTCATGGCTGTCAACATCGTGATGGCTAAGCCAGCTGCTAGCAGCTAACGGAGCTGCTAACAGCGATACAGTGCAAACAGTTGTAACAGTGCTAACAGAGCTAGTGTTAAGCTTCGGGGAGAGTGAGGGTGTGCTTTACAGTTGGACTTGTTTACAATTTTGACTAGTGGACTGGGCACTCATGGTGTTGAATAATCCCCCTGTGACTCGATACGCCAGCATTTCAAAGAAATATATATAAAACTGCTAACAGGAAACATTGGAGCATGTGAACAAGGTCAATTAGGACCCTTTTTATTTACATTTTTGAATGCCTGCATGTTTGGAAAATGTTTCCATAGAGCCAAGAAAAGCAATTAAAAAATCTGTGATGAACATCCCCAGGAAGTTAAACCCAGGACATCTTGGGTTCCAGTATCCAGTTCATATAAAGCCTCTTACACACCAAACTGACACCAAAGAACACCAAAGAATTCGGGACGCGTCGCCTCACGTCTCCTGCGTCTTGGCCATGTTTTGCACTGGAACACACCGCAAAGACTTCAGCCGACGGCCAAGTTGCACTTACGAACTGCGCATGCGTGAGTGGCAATAACTCTCCTTACCAGTGGGTGTCGGTAGTGTGTATTCGTCATTCAAAAGAGGCAACAACTGGAAGACAGACTGCGTGATATAAACAAACAACAAATAGCGTGTGCGTTCCATTTTCACTCTACAGCGAGAAGCTCATGGGGCTTTCCCGAACCTGTGTTGAGAGCTGGAGTTAAATGAAATCTCTGATTTGCCTTCTTAATAGTTTGTTTGGGTCCCTCAGTTCCGTTTCCCGCTGCAGCGTCGAGTGGGAGTGATTGCACCGGAGGACATTGAGACTGGGGTCGAAAATCTACCCTTCCGACCGTTCCTCTTCCCTCCCAGTCCCGAGGGCTCACCCCCGAGGTACTGAATTGCCATTGTTAACTCCTTCCGCATTGTCCAATACATTGGAAACAGCGACCCTGGAATTCACTGAGGCAATCACCGGGGACTCCTTACAGGACGCAGTTATCCAGATGAAAATGTAGTCAACGACACAACACCCGTTGTGTAACTCGACAACCAAGTACCAATTCCAACCTGTTTAGCACGAGACACACGGAATCTATTGTCGCATACATCCCGGTACGCCTGTCAGGTGTTCGTGGTACGACGTCGTACCGGATTTTGGGCAATGTCTCCCTGGACAGTAGGAAGAAGAAAAAACGAAGTGAGGAAGAAAAGGGAACTCCTTTCCGTGTTTGTGATTACAAGGAGAAATCTTGGACTTCTCGTCTGACCATACTCAGAGAGCAAGAAGTGTTTTACTACTCCAGTGAAAACATAACGGGTTCAAATGTTAGAAATGTAAAAAATTTCCAAAATAACTCGGTACGGTCGTTTATTTACATGAACTTATACGGCAGAGACGACGTTTCTATCACTTCCGTGTGAAGAGACACAACAACGGTATCTCACAGTGAACCGACACACACTGACGTACGCATCGATCGATTACACGGCGAGACGTGACACGACTGATGGTACCCTACAAATTCGAGGAATGTGTGGTTCCGCAAAGCCCGCAGCATCTACAGCCCGGCGGTATACTCGAACACAGCGGATGAGGTCTACCACACTGACGGGCAGCTCAGAGCAAGCCCGGCACGTGCTGTGGAAGGCGACAGGCAAGTTGACAGACCTTGCATACCGACAGCCGTTTCCACGGCCCAGTTTCTACGGAGCGTCCGAGGCAAGTCGAAGCTTAAGTCA
>NW_011343704.1:49339-100328 GCF_000735185.1 Notothenia coriiceps | reverse complement strand
TTTAAAAGTTATTACATCGTTTCAGATAATAAATAATAATGATAATTCATTCTATTTAGGGGCGCCTTTCAAAGCACCCAAGGACACCTTACAATTCATAACATATTCCAAGGAAAGGTTTTAAGACAGTACAAAGAATGCAGTCCGGGTGATGTTTTTTATGTGGGGTGCAGATGAGAGGGAGCTGTCCAGAATGACACCAAGATGTTGTGTTTGAGTTCTTGATAAGCCATTAAAACAGTAAAATAAGTGTCTCCTGTTCACCAAAACATACCCATCTGTTATGGAAAAAGAAAGCATTCCAAAAGTATTCTAAAAGTAATCTGTCTGAATACGTCATTTTTAAGACACGTAACTGTAACTGTATTCTGATTACTTTCAGAGCATGTATTCAGTATTCAGTAACTGATTACATTTACAAAGCAACCCTCCCAACCCTGCCTAGAAGTGATCCTTCCTTAGCGTGAATAGTCTGCTAAGCTTTATGCGGTATGCAGTACCTGAGTGTGCTCCACTAGCATTGTGGACTATATAAAAATCGCTGGACCGCGATAGTGTCTATTGGATACATTTTGGCCCTTGGACAAATGTAGTTGGCGATCCCTGATGTAGACTGTAGGTCCTCAATACTCTACTTGCTAAGTCTGCCTCTGGGCCACTTTTGGAACATGACAGGAAGCAGAGGGCCAGTTACTAAACAAACATTACTATTCATCAGATTAAAATGATGAACATCCCAAAACTCATCCTCTTCTCAGATATTCCAGAGCATTTAATAGCCACAACTTGTACTGTAGGTGTCAATTCTTCAGTTACATTTAAAAAAAAACGCTATGCAGGCCACCCGGCACCCTATCTGGCCCGTTGGCTGTAAGTTCAGCAACACTGTTGAGTGCGAAGGGAAACAGGATTTGTCAACTGGAAGTACACTTGTACTAATGATCTACCAACATTTCTTCCCCAAAGATATCATGTGTCTGTCTCTAATAGCTGTGTGTGTGAACATTTCCTTTCATGAAACAAACCAACTTTTAAAAGACAATCAGGAAATTCCCTTGGCAAGAGCGTGCCACAACAAATAGCAGAGACATTTTAGCAAATGAGTCAGTGTTCAAGTGCATTTTTCTTCTGTTGTCTTTATCCCCCCTTCAACTTTTTTTCCTCCCTTGTTTTACTGTCTGCCACACTAACGATATCCCATTTCTCAACACTTACCATCCTACCTCCTTTTAACTCCCATGTGAAGTTGCCAATTCAATTATTTTTTTCCATTTCTCCCTGAGTCAGACATTCCAAATGGGTTACTCTACTTCCCAATTCCCTTTCCTCCTGTCATCCTTCTTCCACCCACTGGCATCTTATATTACTCTCTCCTTCACATTTGAGCCATTTAAAACATGTTCTGCCTAGTTACACGTTTTAGGTTTTATCCAACCATCTCAGAAAGGGGTGAAAAGCCAAAGTCCCCCCAAGTTTCAATTGCTAGGAAATCATATTTAAAACGGTCAGACTGCAATTGCATGAATTTAAAAAGAGCTGTGAAAGGCTTCATGTAGCCTATTGTTGGATTAATGACACAATGATGTTGCTGTGAGGGGGGAAGGAGACCGGAGACAGAAGCAACAGCTGAGAAAGTCCTCTCAGTTTCTAACTTGGTCTGTCTGTCTATGGTTCAGCCTGGCTGCATCTGTTGATGCCCAACCCCAACGGCATTCAGGGTGGTGTAATATCTAAAACTGCACGAAGCTATTTTGGCCAATCTAGACAAGCTTTGTTAAGAGTTCTTGCATGTCAAGTCCTCGAGACAGAGCTCAACAACATGCTGCTGCTTTGTTGAGGCGGATACAAATACGATGTAATACCCTTTGTGTGAGAATAAAGAGCTGCATTGCTGTAGTAAGACTTGTACAAGGTTTACTAATCCCTCTGCCTGTTGAACATGTTTAAAATGTTTTGTTTGTCTCCTCTTTGCCTAAAGGTAATAAGCATTTTACCACAATCACTGCCTTTACGTGCAAACAGTGTCTAGTCGTCGTGCTAGAGCTACAAATTCCTCCGGTCTGGCAGGTCACGTTGCCAGAAAGTGAGGCAGGATGTGGCACAACGTCTTATCTGTCTCTACCTGAGAACAGCTTTCATCTTCTCACTTCTTCACTTCCTGTGCGTCTGCTTTGCACCAACCCACACAGTTTGAGCTTGAAGAAAACAAATCGGTTGCTACAATCGGGGAAATTAAAATCGGTAAAAATGTGGGTAAAAAACAAGTGCAATTCTTTCTAAAGAAATCAGCCCGGCTGTGATTCTAACACAAGTTTTCCAGCGCTCTAGTCTTTCCTCAGTGTTTCCCATCTGGGGCATTTATTCTGAACATCATGTCACGTTTTCCCCATAGGATATCTGGCCAGGGGAAATGAACCAAAACCAGTTGTTAACATTTGACTAACACACAGCAGTGTTGCCCCTTCGAAAATATTCCCACACCAAAGGTGGCTGACCTTGCTCCCATTGCTGATTGTAGCACCCATGGTGTAAAACATGGCTGTTATTTTTTGCTGATTTGCAACAGATTATGCAATCATCATACATGTGTGTTAGCCTGGAGGGAAGATTTTGACAAATGAGCCTCCCCTGACATCGAGAGGAGTTGAAGAACATTTTCTCTTACTCACTTGAGGTATCAGGATGCAGGACTCTTAGACTTGCAATGGGTCTGAATTAAGGTTATCTTAAATACATGAACTTTATTCGTTTTTATAGTATGGATAAATAACAAAACATATCTTAAAGACAGTGCTCACCTTTTCCTTTTCCATTTTTTTAGAAGAAGAAATTACATTAGAGATGTGCCATCAATAATAAATTAAGTTAAGATGCGTGGATACCTGAACATACGGAAACATTAACTGTTTCATTTTAACTTTCTTCCCAAACATTATAAACAACCATTGACAAAACATAATGGGGTGCTGTCAAGCTTAAACTCTAGCGCTAACCTCATATTATAAAATAAAGGGATGACTGTGTGAAATCCAATTTGAGGACGAGGCCACACACCGCTTCCCCTCCATCCTGTTTGCCCATGTTGCCTTTAGATTACAAACAAGGCAATGAGACTTCAAAACTATTCTAATGTCTTATTTGTATCCCTACTTCAGTGGGAAGTTTGCCAAAAGGATTAGGAAATTATCTTGTAATACCACACGAGCGTCAGCCCTGCACGTCATCCTGCAGTCTTGAGGCGAATCTCTTCCAGCTCTGGAGTTTGGGAACCCACTGATCCTCCCCTCTCAGGCCACAGAGATGTTTGTCCTTTTTGTTAACCACAGAAGTTGATGTGGCAGAAATACCAGCAGTTTTCGGGGCGAGAGAAAGGGGTTTAGACGTGGGTGGTGTGTTAAGCATTTAAATCATCGGAGCTATTGGGCTGTTTAGTTTTATGAGGTGCCAGACCTTTGCCGCTCCATTCAGACTGCTCAACACTGAGGTCACCGCAAACAGATTTCAGCTCACACCAGTGTGTGACCTAGGCTCGCCACCATTACACCACTGCACCAATGATTTGTTAGAGTTGGTAAAAGCATGACATCATGTATTACATTGGCCTAAGTTATGCTTCCCTAACCCTGTAAGTGGTATCATACACGCCATCTACCTAAGCAAATTAGGGCCTACCAGTGTAGAGACATCAGTTGCGTGGTAATTACAAATTGCACAACGCATGGTGCATAAGTTGTGTATTGAAGCCCTGTTTAAGCAGCCAAAGAAGGCAGGGAACACTTATCGACTGAGGTGAGATTACCAAGTAGCGCTCCCGAGTCTGAACCCATTCATTACATGGAATCCTCTTTTGGCGTAAACAATGGTTTACGACTAACACAGAATTTAGTTAGCCTTGAATCATGCTCTGTAGGGATTCAGCTTTTTGCAATTG
This sequence comes from Notothenia coriiceps, assembly GCF_000735185.1. Lineage (NCBI taxonomy): Eukaryota > Metazoa > Chordata > Actinopteri > Perciformes > Nototheniidae > Notothenia > Notothenia coriiceps. The sequence goes on along the minus strand of NW_011343704.1, from coordinate 96,397 downwards.
AGCAGTCTAGATAACAAGACACATTTCCTAAAAAAAAGAAAAAATTGGTTGCTTTTTCATTCTCACGAAATGATTGTGTGTAATCATCCAAAGATGGAGCTAAACAAGGGAAAATATTTTCCTTTTAAACATTGTTAAATCATCAGTCAGACATTTGCTGGTGCCGGATGATGGCAAACTTCCTCAATCAAACCTCCTCCATGTTATAAGCGAGGGGTGGAAACAGGTCATTGTGGTCTTTCAAACAGAAAGGGAAAGTCTGGGATGTTATCAGGGTTGGACATCTTAACATAACTGCATGGGCCTCCAAGCAGACTCATAAAGGAACAGTAGCAAATTTAACAGCCCGGTGTCATAAAGTCATGGAGAAAAAAAACACTTACATAATGAGACCCTTCCCCCCCTTTCTCTTTTTACACATCCATTGGTGATAAAATAAAGGACATCTTTAAAAATGTGGACAAAAGACTGTCTGTCTCCACCACACTTACCTCAGGGAGCAACCCAGTCTCACGGCATTTCGTGTTATAGTCATGACATTTAATCTATTGATTCGTGTTCACCAACACGATTTTCCACTTTTTTTTTTCGTGTCACACAGAACGATTTTAAAAGCAATATATTTCTATTGGTAGTATGTTTCGTGCCTGCAACACGTCTTTTTGTCCGGTCTGGTCTTGGAAGACCGGAAGCTGTGTGGTTCATAAAAACATGTTCTTATTCTAAATTCTTATTCTAATATTCTTTTCTAAATAACACACTGTTATTTACTCAACAATAACACAACACAATTATCCTTGTTTTTATTTATTTGTTTAATTCTATAATCTCTGGCTTTTTTGGCATCTGTCAGGAACTGAATTTCAAAATAAAATAACCGGAAACAGACAGGCCTATATGGGACATTTCGAGCATCATTGCAATACACACCCACTGAACTGATTACCCAAGATCCTCAGCTATGGTTTAAGCTCTGTGATTGGATGTTTTAGCCGCAATGCACGTTGGGATATGGTGTTAATGCCATATGAAATCCGAAAAACATTTCGGAGTTTAGGATGGCCGAAGACACTACACTACCCATAATCCTCAGCTATCGTTTGGGACTACAGTCCCGTTGCTTGACAAACCCCGTGATTAATCTTCAAACTCTGGGATTGGATGTTGGAGTGGCAGCAGTGCGCCATGGTTACGCCGAGCGTCAAACAGCACTTTGATATGGAACGAAACCAAGGCAGACTATCCGAAACTCGAGCTTAAACCATGGCTGAGGATCTTGGGTAATCAGTTCAGTGGCTTTGTATCTGTTTCCGGTTATTTTATTTTGAAATTCAGTTCCTGACGGACGCCAAAAAAGCCAGAGATTATGGAATTAAACAAATAAATAAAAACATGGATAATTGTGTGTTATTGTTGAGTAAATAACAGTGTGTTATTTAGGAAAGAATAAAAAATTAGAAGGAAACAAATATTTAAAAAATAGTCTACATTCATCCACTCTTGATATCTGCTCATTAGTGTTGCTAACAAATTAATATTATAGTTGAATTTTGAATGCAGTTATTTCACTTTCACCACTGTCATTACCTTGATTGCCTTAACATATATTAACACATACCATATATTTAATGCAATTGTGAGTTTTGATGTGTGTATATACTAGGAACAGTGGGTCTTTATTTTCATAAATGCGTATTTCAATACACAACCCAGTCTCACGACATTTTGTGTAGTAGTAACAAAATAAATTTAATCTATTGATTCATGTTCACCAACACGATTTTCCCATTTTTTTCGTGTCACACAGAACAATTTGAAATGCAATGTATTTCTATTGCTAGTGTTACGGGTCCCCGATATGAGGATAATAATAATAATAATAATGGATTACATTTTTTATTAGAGCGCTTTTACAGGTGCTCAAAGCGCTTTACAAATACACATTACACATATTAGACATGTAAGAGTCGTTACTGTGGACATTACCCACAGGAGCAAATGCGGGTAAAGTGTCTTGCCCAACAAGGGCACAACGTCCTGACGCAGTGGCGGCCGAGGAAGGATTCGAACTGGAGTTCACCGACGCCTCTTGATCTGATGACCAACGCTAACCACTGCGCCAAAACCGGCCAGTAACAGTGATGATACCCGTAATGAGCAGGTGAGACGGGAGCAATGAGGACACGGGTTATTTGGTTTCCTTCCAGATTGCTTCTGCTGGTAGTTTTATTACACAAACTTATTTAAACATCTTAATTCTCTTATGCATTTCAGTACTTAATCATTCACTTTTCTGACAGCTCCATCAACACACATCCACTGTCAAAAACCCCTTCTGTGACAAACACACATTCAAGCTGAACTTTACATTCACTAATCTTTTTGTACCTTTCATACATCTTGTTTTACAGTATTAAACCTATATTAAATATCCCTTGAACTGTAATTTCGACTATTACCCTTCTGCCATTCATTGCAGGTCACTAAAATGCATTTACTAGAGAATCATAATGCTACAAACACTACAGCATACTTGTGTAACAAACATCCAGTATAACACTACCTAAACTATACCTTTCATAAGGAGCATATTTAATCATAACTTCACATGTATGGACATATTTAGTGGGCGGGAGCCTTCAGACACACTATCTCACTCGCACCATATCCGTGTCAGACCACGTTATCCTCAAGATGGCGCCGCACGGGGAAAGCTAAGCTAATACCTATGGCTAAACGCACACACATTCATACATTCTTTTTAACATGTAAACAGCGCTACAAACACTCCACACTTTTAGTGGGCCGTCACACTATATACGCGAACATTATGGGGGGGGTTCATATGATTTTTGCACCTTTTACCAACCTGTAATGAGCAGGTGAGACAGGAGCAATGAGGACACGGGTTATTTGGTTTCCTTCCAGATTGCTTCTGAGGAAACACCGGAAGTCCGTCCCTCTAACCAGTCCCCGGAACACAAACGTTCCGCCACACTACCAAATGCACTGCTCAACCCCGCCAACGAAATGAAAATAGACAGATGTACAAAACAAAAGGCATATTCCAACTCCAAACAATAATAATAATTATATCAATGTGGTCACACATCCCAGGGGTGCCACACATGTAAATGGTCTGCAGACGCTAAAATCCCAAAGTTTCTCTCTTACCAGTCCCCGCCCTCCAACCGCCTCAAATGCCTCCATTACACTACTTTATTTACTTCCGTAACACAGTGACATCGCTTTGTAACATGCACGCTTCTAGCCGGCCAGCTAACCAATCGGAGCAGACTGGGCTCTGGTTTCAGACAGAGGGTGAAAAGAGGTGCTGCAGCACAGGCAGTATGAAAAAAATAAAGAGCTTTTTGAACATTAAAGTATGAAATTTAATACAGGAGAGACACTACATACAGATATGATCCTCAAAAAGAGCTTAATAGGGCCCTGTTAACATAGTTAAATAATATATTGCATGTCTGCACTTTTAATGTTGTAGGTTATGACTATTGGGTACCGAGAACCGGTTCCAACATTTAGATTCCAACGGCATCATTTAGAAATGTGAATTTCGGGTTCCGCTTTTCGATGCCTGAGAAAATGTTTCTCGCCGCTCTCCGTAGCCTACTGTATGACTACGGCGGGGCGGGAAATGTAGCGTTGTACCTACACTTCCTACAGCGTAACCTGGGACCACCGATCATGAATGGCGATAGACGCTCTAAAGTGTGGATTCACTTTGTTAGGAAAGACAATGGGTCGGCAGAGTGCAACGCCTGTTCTAAACGTATTTCCTGCAAAGGAGGGACCACGACCAATATGACAAAACACCTTCGCCTGCACAGTATACAGATCAAGGAGTGTACCGTTTTCAACCTGTTTCAACCAGTCTCCGTCCGCCTCACAACCACCGTCGCCTTCCGCTGTCGTCACGGCTCAACCAACACCGAGCGCTTCCTCAGCGGAGCCCTCGCAATCAGGTATTTTAAGTTAACATCACTCAAAACTAAAGGATGGTTTTTTTGTTTTAGTGGCTGTGTGTAAAATGTGTGGATATTCTATATTTTTGTCGATGAAAGTTTGCGGTCGCGTAGTTGCGCGGCTACAACGGCTCAAGCTAACAAGCCCGTCCAGCCCGTGTAAACCCATTCACCTTAGCAGCAAAAGGGAAAGATGACGATAGAGAAAACGTGAGGAGTGCCACAGAAAACTTTTTCGTACAGGGACATTTGTGTTGTTGTTTTTACTGTAACAAAACACCCACTGCGGCAGAAGGCCGTCGGAATCTTTAAACCACATGCAATATTACTACAGAAAAACGCCGATGGCTTTACATCCGACGGAAGATGAAGACTCTGTCCCTACCCGTCGGAAAAGTGGTGTTTTCNTAATGATTTTGAAGAGTCTGCTTTGTGCGCTCCATAGCAGTAGCCCCGCTCTTCTAGGCTACTGTCCCGCAGCTCCTGCCTCTCTGTTGGACTCTGTCGCAGCGGGGCTACTGCTATGGAGCGCACAAAGCAGACTCTTCAAAATCATTACTTCTTCTTCAAGGCAGGGAAGGTTTCGCAGTACGCAGTCTACTGTCCCGCAGCGGCTGCCTCTCTGTTGGACTCCGGTACTGCACCTCACTCACGAGACGTTGTACAAAAAAAAATGGGTGGGGGGCGAACGCAGTAACCACTTCGCCAACGCCACAGTCACCCCCGTCGTGCGGGCCGGATGAGAATGTCTGGCGGGCCGGATGTGGCCCGCGGGCCGCCAGTTGGTGGTCACTGGTCTCCATGAAACAACTGGTGCTCAGTTCACTGCATTAACATCACACTGGTTAACACACTCCAGTGACTCCAGTAACAGCAGGTAGATGCGACCATATCATCCGAGGCATGGCAGGGGTCAAAGGTCGGCTTCCTACTAATGATTACCTGCTGAAGCGTGTGGTTTTCGCTTCTCTGTGTTTGTGTGTGTCCGTGGTGACAGTGCAACAAGCAGCATGCACGCACCCACTTTCCGTCAGCACCATGCCAGCTCATATCGTCCTCTGGCTATGAGCTCATAAATAAGTAAAGCTTTTTAATGTGAAGCAATATAAAAACTATTATCAAGTAAAACGCACAACTGGCTAAAGAGTGGCTTTACATTTATGAAGAATAAAGAGTTTGTTTTAGGCCGTAGCCAAGTAGATCTTTAAAGACACTAAGCTCGGCCTTATATCCATCCCACCACAACGCCATCGGGAGAGCTTTGTGGCTTTGGTTTATGAGAAGGTCTTAGCTTAAAATGAGTAGAAAAATCCTAGCAGGCTTAATAAAAAATACAGCGGTCAAGATTTTGGAAGGTAAAAGCAGAACAAGATGTAGTCGGTCTTGTAAGCTAAAAGTCTGCAGGTATGCACAAGATATCCCAGCCCCCATCTTTTTAGTAATAGCTGGTTATTTTATCAGTTTCCACTGGAGCCAGACTTTTCTGCAAGAGTGTGTGTTTGCTTTTGCTTAGTTTTGTGTGTGTTTGACCACATGTGTTTGACCACATGTAATCAGCGGGCAGCTTGCACTGTGTCTCTCTTTGTGACTCACATGAGGAATGAGGTGAGGGGAGGTTTGGGTCAATGGTCAGACAAAAGGGGATAGGGGACCTTCTTCTTTGCGGCAATTGTCACACTTCGTGGCCACTCCTTAATTCATACTGTGAACAGGTGCATCGCATAAGGGCGGAAACAAGTCTTTTGTTTTTGTGCTCAAAGAAAAGCCTGATACTTTGGAAATGTGCTAATTTGCATTGTTCCGAGGAGTTAGATAAGAAGATAATGCAACTCTCACATCTGTCCGCTGTAGGGGCTTATGCATTTATTTATTCGGCTTTCGTTTTTCTTCCTGTTCAGTATTCATTGGTTCCTTGTTCTGGTTCTCTAATAATTAATTTAGACTTGCCTTTACAACACTTATTAAAACGTTATTTATTTAAGTTCCTGTTGCCTGCTTGGGTCCTCCTGCTCCACTCTTTATCACAAAACCACGACGGAGAATGAATGCGTTGGTCAACCAACACACTGGGAATCATACCCTGGGAATTAAGAAAATCTAACCTCTCATTTTGTGGAAATCCGGTCATAAGGATTAGATTTACTTGTAGACTTGGACCATGTGTTAGTATCCTGACAAGGGGAGAGGGGGGTCAACAAATCATAGTGATCATCCTCTGGGGACTATGCACAGCCAAACCTAATTTCATGGTAAATGCGGGCAGTGGATGCAAAAAGAAAAATGTTAATCAAATATTCTACCTGTTTCCTTACATACTATCCTGTCGGACTCTCTATGGCTCAGAAATCTCTTATATTCACCCCCTGCAAACCACAAATAGTAGAAGGGTTTGGACCATTGCCTTACTTTTCCACGTAAATAGTAAATCACATTTTGTTGAGTGCTGGCTGTGGCCCAGGAGGGTGCCATTGTGTTCTTGAGATTTGTTCTAATTCGCACAAACAAATACTTCTTTAGCCTCAATTAATCCAGAGGCCGCCTCAAGACCCCCATTAACGTCAACCAGCATCCGGCCTCCTATTATTTTAGATCTTTCTTTAGTTCCTTTTCACCCTTACAAGACCTCCCAGAGACACATCCACTCAAGTGTATGCACTCATATGTGTGTGTTTCCACTAGTTTAGCACTCTAAGACGCCGCAGACATGACTTATAGCTCACCTCGACAGCCAGTTATTCACACGTCCCTCCAGGCCTCTGTGTTGAGACTGCCTTCTTTATAACACCCCTCTTTTCAGCTGATCCACTCACAAATCAGACCCAAAGCCGCCAATGAATCAAACATATCTCAACATACTTTACCTTCACTTAAATTTTCCACAGGAATGATTATTTTTGTGAGCATTATACACTTTTGTGTGGACAGAATGTGTTAAAAACCAAATGAATTTATTTTTAAATTATATATAAAAAGAGTATGAGAGGTTCCAGCCTCCAGTGGTCTTCAGCTCTTTCCTCAGGATGAATGGGAACATAAAACTCTCTGGCAGGAATACAGATTGGGTTAGCCGCCCTCCAGCCCAATGTCTGTGGCCGCACTGAGGGAGTGTCCCCACTTTGATGGGACACCCGCCCTAGACAGGCCCTCCACTAATTTGAAACCCCACAAATTCAAGTCAAGGGTTAGCGCCATCTGTTAGATTTAACATAATCTTCCTATTGAATTTCAACAATTTGTCTGAGGATATGAACTTGGTATGTGTTTGGTTTATGATCTTTAAAACTGGTGTTGGATTACCATGTTTCAGGTCATAAAGCCTACACATCTTTATCTTCATTCATGGCCTGGTAATTTATTAAAGACAAGGCCCCTTGTGTTAACAGACACTGAATCCCTCCATTGTCTCTCTTCCTCGTCTATTGAGTTCATCTGTTGGAGAGGGGACCATCCGCACTGTGGGATTGGGTTATTTGCTTCTTTGCTACTATTCGCCTCTCTCTGGCCATAACTCTGAGCTCAGTGAGCTTTTTTCTCACACCCCTCACTCCAGCTGGCGGACAGGAAGCGACTCTGTCTGCGACTCGGCTGTCGAGCGGCCGTGTCTTGTGAGCGTTGCGATGGCAATGTGTAGGGAAGGCAAGAATGCAGCACCCAGATGCTGGATCTCGAGGAATCCCCCTGCTGACGCAAGGCCAGACCAGAGGAATCTGCTGCCACATCAATGTTAAGACCCAGACTCCAGCTCTGAAGACAGATGACTCATTTGGAGACTACAGATCTCTCTTTTGTTGAAATAGAGAACAGCTTAAAGGCTTTTCTCTTTTCAAATGAAGAAACTGGGGTGTGAGCGCCTTAAACACGTGTCACATGTTATCATTACAAAAATAGCTGTCTAACTCAGGTTCTTGTACTCTAATATGATACGTGTTCACAGACTTTAAACAACAACTTTACTAAATGATTTGCCACGATGTGGGTATTTGCATCAATGGTAGGTCGTGTAAAGATGGGTTTGCAATCACACTCAGGAAACAAAAATGACCCTTTACAAAGACTTTAAATCTAGTCTGACATCTTTCTCATGAAAGAGTTTTCCGGCGCCTTTGATGTCACCTTTGTGTGCCGTGTAACGTTAATGAGGAGAACAGCACATGTCCACTGCAGTAAGTGATCCGAAGCTCTGATCAAAGACCCCAGAGACAGATCAGTCATGTGATCGGGCTCTGATTCTACTGTGAGACTCCGACAGTCAAGACGATTCATGAATTAAAAACATTCAAAGCTCTCAGGGATGAGGACTCGAACCCTGTTTTCTCACTGCTTCAGTAAAATTAAGGAGGACATGTTTCCAAAATTAAGTTTCGGCTGAATTACAGTGTAGTGTGAAGTTTATCCGGTCATTTGTTTTTATTCCTAGCCATAATTTGCTTTGACTTTGTTAAAATGTGTAGTTGCAGATTTAATGGCTTGGATCAAATTAAACAATTTAGCGCTGAAAATTAACACAGGTTGTATAATTCATATAATCTAACAGTTCTTAAGATCTTAATTGAATATTTTCTGACGTTAGATCGACAATTCATTTCTGAGGAAAGTATTTTTGCTATACACCTATCTGACAGATTAAATAAAAAGTAGTTACCTATTTAATATTTCAAACAAAAGCGCATGATAATCTATAATACAATACATTGTAAATAATTCAATGATTGATCTATGACTTTTTGGGCTTTTAACCTCTTACAAAAGTATCAGATGTCTACGAGTTCTTCTTTCTGCTTTCATTGCTAACTTTAAGAGGGGTTATATGTTTAGAAAAAACATTCAAACTAGCTCCATCTGAAGCGAAAAAACTTAAATTGGAACTCTTAATTACATTTTACTTATAGTATTTCTATACTTTTACTGAATTAAAATCTTAAACTTTTGCGTAATAGAGATTTCTATATTTTCTTCATTGAGGGATCTTACCTCTTCTGACACCCAGTAGTGAATGTATCAAACCTCTTTTACTGAAGGAGCCATTGTGATGGATAACCAATCTATATTGCATTAAAATGATCTGTTTACATAATGAAGCCATTAGTGACAACACAAAAACGTTTAAAACATATAACCTAAAGAGGTACATCTGTTTTTTTTTACAGTATGACACTCAAGCCTTTCTCTTTAGGATCAAATAACGGTGACTGCTGTGAACTGTTTTCCAGTTTACTGTAAGTGTAAGGGCGTGTAGGGCGTGGACACCTACCAATTTTAGACACACTAATCCTGTCACCTTCCTCAAATGAGCCGTAAACAAGGAAGGAATGTGGAGGTGAGCAGAAACTAAGAGAAGCTGGAATGTTATTGACAGTCAAACTGGCCCATCAGCTCAGGTTATTGCCCTTATTAGGCTGTGTGCTGCCTGTCATGGACATGCTATGAATGTCACTCCTAAAATTCTATTAGATTCTATTAGTTGCAGACGTAACGGAAAAAGCATTTTATATAACTAACAGTTAATAATCATACACTTGGACTTGGACTTCCCCTATTCATGGTAACACTATCTGCTGCCTCCACAGAAGTCTGCTTTCTAAAACCCAAATTATAGGCCAAAAGTTCTTATGTAATAATTACCATGTATAATAAATTGTCAGCAAAAATGTTCGCCCCAGTTACGGCAAATTGATCTGGCCATGTTGGAGGTTTTTCAGCCGGAGGATCATGCAGCACGGCACGTTTCCCAAATCCTTCTGTTGACCTTTAATCTGTCATCTCATAAATGCAAGACAGATTAAACTGCTGTCTACCACAAGGGTGTCTGAGAAATTCCCCAGCATGTCACTATGACCTCTTCTATCTCTGGAGAAAAGCACCTTTAACTCTTCTTATCATCACTTTGAAAACAGTATTAGTACAAGAGGAAGACAGATCTACATTAGCATTACAAATTAAGAGCCACTGATATGACAAAACAGAGTGGTGTGAGATTAGCACGTAGCAGCGTTTACAGAAAGTACACACTTAGAGGAGTTGGCTCCTGGTCCTGCACATTTTATGTGAAGGAAATGATGTTGAGGAGGATAAGACCCAGATGGTCATGGGAATGTTTTGTATCTGCATTTTTAGCTCAGACTTGAGAGCTGTTTAGAAGAAGTATATTTACATAATCCAGTGTTTATTTGAAATAGAAACTCCCAGTAATAATAATAATAAATCATCCTGGTTCTTAAGGAGCCAAAAAGTGTTTTTAATTCTTACATTTTAAGACGCATATAAGTCTTGTTTCATTTTATATTTGTTTGAGTATCTAACGGTATTGGACTTTAACTTCTACTACCTCTTTTATGTGGCAAGACATTATCAGCATCATATTTCTATTTCTGGACAAAGACGTAACGTACATTTGAATTTGTGTCAAAGTTACACAGGTGCACTCAATGACACAGATTTAAGTCAGGCATATAGCTGGAGGAAAATATACTTTAAAATGTCATTAAGTTACACTATGTTACTTCCCTAGAAATGTAGAATTAGCTAAATTGTAGAGCAGTCACAGAGATTTGACTCATTATCACAATAAAGTGCAGTCTTCTTCTACAATAATAAACAACATACCGTAATGTATTGAGTCATTAAATGCGTTTAGCCATTAAGATGTGTTGAACAGGAACAGTGCAGGAAGTGGAACAGAAAAAACAAACATCACACAAAAGAACAAAGACATTCTAAACACTGAGAGATTCAAGGTAAAGGTTTTACTGCACGTCAGTTATTTTCAACATTTGTCATGAACAAAAAGGTTGAGGAATCAACCGATAAGTGTCTGGGAAAACACTGAAAATGAAAAAACAGAACAGGTATGTTAGAAATGGAGAGAGGTGACATTTCTTTCTATTCAGGGCATGCAAAATAAGTATTTGTTATTGTAATAGCGAGGATTACCTTCCAACTGTGGGAGTGTGGGATGTTCTGAGCCTGTGCTGAGAGCACATAACAAAGATTACTGAAGAAATTAGATCCAATAAACATGTCAATTAGAGGAAGGGTGAAAGCAAATGTGCTCGGCATTTAGCAGGTTTGCATGCCACAGGTGTGAAATATTATGTCAGCTTGTTCTTTGCTCTTGGGAACATCGAGGATTATGCAAAGTGTGGTATGGGCTGTAAAAATGTGCTGCATTCTTGCAATTCAATAAGGTGATAGTAATGGACAGACTGTGTGCCAAGGTTTCACTGCAGCTACCGTTTCACAGCAGGGAGGTATTCTTGAGAAGCAGAAACAAATATAATAGACACATCTTGGGACAAAACGTCATTATTCAGGTCCAAGCCTTGCATGTCCCTACTGCAAAGGACTATAATCTCATTTTCTGTGAACCGTATGCATATGAGAGTCAGGGGAAGTGGCTTTGCGGAGAACTTGCACATGATCACGCAGGTTTATAAACTGAGAGACAGGAGGCATGTTTGACTGCGAAATGCAAATGCTGTGGTGTGGTGCGCTGTTTCTGTTTGTGGGTAAGTCGTCTTGCCACTTACTGTCATACATTCTCACACAAAGCATCATGTTATGTCTACATACTTGGTTACTGTGTGTCCAGGCCCAGCTGTAAACAGAGGGTATCCAGGTAACCGTGGGTAGAGCACGCCACTGATTATCAGTGTCTGCTAGAGGGCAAGAAGGTGCATGGAGAAACATTATTTAGGAGTGATTCAGATATAAGAGATGCAGCTGAAGAGGTATAGAGAAGAAGAAGCCGTTAAGAGTGGTGGTGCTTAAACATGCCTGAATTTACTGCAGGGAACTGATTTTATGTGATAGCGGGTAAATACCAGCATGGCTGAGTCAGCTGCCGTGCCCCGACACACCACCCATCACCTCGTTTCAGCACATCACAGGTGAGGGCCTGATGCATGTAGTGCCTGGCATTCTTCGCCTGCTGCACCTGGAAAAAAAAGACAGAGAGCCAAGAAAGAGAAAGATAAAACACCTGGAATATGTGCTTCACTGCAAATACCGATACAGTTAGTTCAATGTCCTTACATGCAAACTTCTATACGGCAGCCCCAAATCTACACACTGAAAACACTGAAACGTTGACTTTTATTAAATGTATTTCGTCAACAGATTTCACATAACTGTATAAGGTTAGTTGAAAGCAATAATATTGCGTTTAAATAAATAATATGAGGTTCAACCTCATATTATTGCTTTCCAGTAACCTAATACAGTTATGTGAAATTTGTCGAAATAATACACTTAATTCAAGTCAACGGTTCGTTTTTTTTGTGCCTTTTGACTCATGGTTGTTATCTAACCTGCTGAATCTTGCCACGGAACAAGTCTCCGATACATACAGTATCTCAGGTATGTTTGTCTCTGTCGCATATCAATAACCCCCATGATGGTGCAGCTGGGGAATGTATACGCACTTGGAGTGTCCTGCGTTGACCTCCAGAAGAGTGCTTTTAGCTGAATACATATCAGGGCAAGTCCCAGCACACTCGAGGGCCTGAAGCCCAAGAAAAGAGCAGGAACAGGATGTCCCCAATTTAAAAGAGAGATGGAATGCCTTGCAGAGGTTGTTTCGAGGCGGAGGGGCATTTCCCATGACACAATCCTCTACTTCCTGGAGCGCTGGGGTTTTGTATACAAACTGGTTCTGTGGAATTGAAAAGCGGCAGGCCAGGCTGCGGCCCTGAGGGCGAAGTGACGTCAGGTCTCATGTCCAGCGAGCAGCCATAACCCGGGATCCCATGTGTAACGCGTGTCAAATATGATGATCTAATCCTCTCCCGTGACAAGACCTGAGTGACCTTTGACCCTGCTCTTGGATGGAAGTTTGACCCTTCCCTTAGGGCCCACAGCAAGACTGCTATGTTTTTGCTCTTGAAGTATTGATTACTTTTCTCTGAACTCTCGCAAATCCTGATCCCCTGATACGATTAAATCTGTACAGCTCTAACATTCTAAAGAACCGTTTAATTGTATATGATAAAGTTTACTCTACATATTTCTTACAGTATTTCTTTTTTTTTCAAGTACCATTTCGATGTTTTACTATAATGTTTCTATTCTTTATTTATGATTTATGACTTCTGCAGTATTTTTATATATATTTTTCTTTCCTCTCAAAAGGTTTATGTTCATTGTTTATGTTTAGTGTCTGCACTCTACATCAAGACAAATATCTATAAGTAAACAACCTTATATAAAACCTTATATATGTACTTATAAATTACAAGAATATGTTTCTCATGAATTGATGCAATGACATTGATTTTGTCATTGAATTGCTTAACTCTGTTTAATGTAATTCCAAAACTCTGTATTTATTTAATAATAATACATTTTAGCAGTTGTTCTAAAATGGTTTCAGGGCATTGCACTCTATAAAGGAGAAAATATCAAATGTGCTGACTGTGTCCATGTGTGTAAAACTATTCATACTTTCCACACGTCCTCTCCTGTTTCAGCCGTGATGATTTTACCAGCAATCCCCACATTCCCTCTATATTAGCTTGTGAAAAATGCACTGCATATTTCTCAGACTCTCTCTTTACCTTTTATTAAAGTAAACCTGCCATCCGTCGACAGGAGCCACATCTGTCATCAGGCGGCAGTTTATAAGTAGGCATATAAAGTAATAGCTCCTAGGTTTGGGTTTTTATCAGCCTGTATTAAATCCTCACAGGAGGGTATTCTTCCGACCTCTCAGTTTAGTCCCAGTTGTCCAATAGGCTGGATGGCTTTCACAGAACAGCGGATCCTTTCTATTTTTACCACAAATCCCTGCAACTTCTAATATGAGAGCGCTGTAGCCAACTGCACATACAATAGAAGAAAGCATGCAGAGACACCATAAATAACATGTCTGCGGGCAAAATGTTTGGTTCAAAGTTGAAAACGTTGATGGAATCTATTAAAGTGAAGGAAAAAGTTGTGGATAAAAGCTATCTGTGTTGAGAATAAAGGGGAAAAAAGGTCACAGACATAGTAACTCCACTTCATCAGATGTGAATGCTTTGTTATAATCACCCAATCCATCAAATCCAGACCAAAGCAGTTAAACTGCGGTTTTACATATGATATAAAACCTCTCAACGAGATAAAGGGGATTTTATTTGATATCAGATGTAAATGCAGTGGTCTGAGTTCACTGGTGTGGAGACAAGGCAAGCCAGAAACCGCAAACCGAACATTAAACTTATTTCATATTTGTGTCTTCTAAGCATGATTACTGAACAATATGACAAAAGTCTTAAAACGAGGGAACAGATTCATAAAAGGATGTGACTTTGTTCGATGTATCAATTCATGGGAGAGATCAAGTAGAGCAAGGCTTCCCTTTATCTACAACCCTACCCAAGTTGCCAATGTTCATTTCAAATGTAGGGATATCGTTCAACTATCACTGATATGAGAAAGGATAGTGCGGATATCAATGGATTGATCAATGCGTAGGTTTTTTAAGTTTCCATTTGCAGTACCATTGCTTTTAGATAATTATTTCAACAACTTCTTGTGGACCTAATGTAACTCCTGGCTAGGCTGGATATGAATATGTAGACACTAACATAGTTAGGAACTCAAACGATTGAAATGTCTTTATCGAAATGACATAGTGTAGATAGAAAACTGAAAAAAGAAACTGTCACGATTTGGCAATCAAGCCTTTGTCAGGGAGTCAAACACGTCAGAGTTCGTACTTATTAAGTCTTACATCATGCCATTGTAATAAAGGTGTTTTTTTATTGTTTCAAAAGAAAGTTCCCCTGGAGTGTTCTTATGAGATCTTTTAGAGATAAAGAAAAAGGTTGATCTTATCAGTTTCAAAATGCTACTGCTTAATCTTGGGCCTGAAAAGGGAGGTACTATCTCAGAAAAATGGAAGATATGCATATTTCAGTTTAGCTTAACGAATAGCCTCATTTAACTTTGTTCACAGGTATAGTGTGACATTTCCACTCCACCACAAGCACGACACCATGTCCTCAGCTGTTTCACTTCTGCTCTTCACTCTCACATGGGACATCCTGTCGAAAGCATCTGCTTCTGCAGCCACTAAAACACACACAAACCTCTTATTGTTTCTTCACCATGTACTCACTGCATGAGTGTGCCCTGCAAAAGCACAGCCCGATGTGACGCACACAGGCTGAGCACATGAATGAACTGACAAGGAGCTGTTATGCTTTTCCTCCTGAAGCACTAGCTACTAGTCACAGTGCAGAATCCATTATTACCCCGTCCATTCATTTCCATCACCAGCAAACATGATGCAGTGTCACACAGCTGTGCACGTGGGATGTCAGGTTTGTAAAATGTGATAGCTGTCCTAAAAATCTGCAGAGGTGGGAAGTAGTGGAGTACAAATACTTTGTTACTGTACTTAAGTACATTTGTCTGGTATCAGTACTTTACTCCACTATTTATTTTTTCTGACGACTTTTTACTTTATTTCTTACATTTTTAACTCAAATACCTGTACTTTCTACTTCTTACATTTGTACTTTCTACTTCTTACATTTTCAAAACAGGCTCGTTACTTTAGTTTTAATTTGGTGGCGCGATCATTATTATTTAGAATCATTGCGTGCCTCTTGATTTTAACACGATCCGTGTATCCTTCATTTCCTGGTCTTCTCTAAAGAAGAGGGACCAATGAAAACGTTGTCATGTTGCCGTTGTTCAGCATCGAAACATTCATTAGCTAACAATGAGATTATTGTTCTATTAATATAAAGGGAGGTCAGGTACTCTTTAAAACAGCTGCTAGTTATGGGTACTTTTTACTTAAGTAGATTTCTAAGCCCATACTTCTTTACTTTTACTTGAGTAAAGAAGTTTACTCAGTACTTTTAAACACCAGCATTTGTACTTATACTCGAGTAAAGGATGTGTGTACTTTTGCCATCTCTGGAAATCTGTTTATGGTCAGGTGCTGTGTTCCAATCGTTGTGTTTTTAAGGCTTTTCCAGACCTTGGCGCACCTCCACCCAACAATTCTGGTAATTGCTAGCCCAGAGGAAAGACTTGCAGCAATGTGTAGCAGCAAGATGCCCAAATTCACAAACTCATGGACCATAGACTGCACCATTTTGCCAGGATGGATTGAGAAACACCCACTGGATCAAATGCAGCCCATACTACTGATTGTTGCTTATCTGTGCACTGAAAACACTGTGTTTGACTCACTCTCATTCTTTTTTTCACTCAAGTTAAAGCAATGTGAACACAGTAGCAACAAATGTGCTTCATCACCTCTTCTACAAGAACAGTAACAATGCATATGGCAGTTCAAACTACATATTAACGGAAATTAGGGATTGATGGAGACAGGATACAATAAAACAGCTAAAAGCCATTAATGTCTGAGGTCAAGCAGTTCAGGAGTTTGAACAATGCTTGGGAGTTGTAGATATTTGAAAGAGGTTCAAGGCTCGCTGTTATCTGTCCCACAGACTCTGGGACAGCAGCCAAGCCGATGCCATCTCAAGCGGAGGAACGCAAGAAAATTGCAGGAAATTCCTACTTGGTTTTCTCCTATAAGCAGAAGAAATTCTTTCGATTCAGGCTGCTGAAATGTTTCACAACAATGTAAGTTGTTTTGACTGGTCATATGATCAGCTGTATGGGACAAAAACACTGTTAAAGTTCCCCAAAACAATTAAAAGGAACAAAGAAAATGAGGAATGGCATGTTTCCTGAGAATAAGTGAGACTTTTATATAAAAAGTTATCTAAACTAAGCACTTTGTCCAGTCTGTGATGCTATGTTTGTAATTGTAGACAAGCTTTATAGGATGATTGGTTTGTACCTGAGGATTTGTTGCCACCTAGTGAAAACTCATTCACATGATAATTCTTTTTAATCATAAAACCTGTGATCCAGTCACTGCTTAAAACTGGCATGATGGATTTATTCACTACCACATATAAAACCCTCCTAGTCCTCTGCTTTGGTTTGAATGTCTTTCTTTAATATTAAGGCTATTAGTTTCCTCTCAGTGCAACCTCTCTTTATTTGCAGATGTGCAATGCCTTAATCTTTGTGATCATAGATTTATAATGACTTATACAGATTGTATAGGACATCTCAAAGTATCTTTAGGTTTTTTGAAAGGCTTATATATTGAAGCGTCATTTTCAAATATCACTAAATAAGGTTCTTCTTAATTCAGTTAAACAAATATAATGGCAAAACATAAGAAGATAAAAAAAAACATAAAGAAAAACAAGGGACCATATATATATAAAGAATACATTAAAAAAGGGAAATAAATATAACATTTTATAAAATACATAACATTGATAATAAATTGATGCAAACTGTAATACTTTAGATAATAAAAGTGTTAATGTTGATAACAACCATGTTAGTTAGGCACCTGGATCAGCTGAAACCACTAACCTGGAAGACTGTATTTTATCGCAATTTAATAAAATGTTGAGAATTAAAGTTTATACAGTACTTCATCTCTAGATGTTGTAAAGCTCAGAAATATGTCAAGGATATTATTCAAATCAGCAAATGATAACTCTCAGTGAGGCATTCCTGAAATAACAATTCATCTTCAACACAAGTCTGGGGAAAGGATGCAGGGTCTCCAAAATCAGAGACCTTTTGAGCGATTTCCTTCTTCTTCAATCCCTTGAACTCACCCATTGTGCTCTGACTATTCTCAGCATCACTGTTAGTGTTGTCATTCTGACTGATATCATGATGCTTTGCTGCCACCTGGTGCTTACATTTGTGGTACATTTTTACATTCTCACCAATGATCAGTTATGTTACTGCGGGTTTGAACAACCCCCCATCCGTTATGTGTTTCTCAACAGAAAGAAAATCACCAACTATAATCAAAACAATTATACTAACAAGGGCATGAGAAAAGAGGACAGACTCCAGGTGGCCGATAAGATGTTTAAGTTGAACTGGCCTTGAGATAGCCAAATATGTGAAAACACAAGAGTTTTTCCCTCGCATCCTCTTTGCTTCTCTCTGTTGAAGCAGATCAGAGCAGTTAGAGATCCTGGCTCGATGGAGAAGAAGGTGGTTCTGATCACAGGCTGCTCCTCGGGAATCGGCCTCAGCCTGGCTGTCCGGCTGGCCTCCGACCCCGACAAAACATTCAAAGGTAACCACAGTTGACATGGACTTTTGAAGTATTCCTTTTGTGTCTTTTTAGGAAACCTTACTGTCAGGAAGTGTTTAGGTAATGACCTTCTGATCACACCGTTTGTAATGTGATACTAGACTGGATGCTGGATGAGATTGTGAGATGAGAAAATCATTTTGAAATCTGTATCAAGGCATGCCAGTACAAGCTGCTTTCTGTTTAAGTGTATGCCACAATGAGAAACCTGGCCAAGAAGGAGCGTCTCATAGAGTGTGTGAAAAGCCTGCACAAAGATACCTTGGACATCCTGCAAATGGACGTGACCGGCTGGCAGTCCATCCTGGATGCGAGGGACAGGGTTGTGGAGAAACGAGTGGACATTCTGGGTATGCTCTAATGTCAGTGTGTTCTTATTAAGGGGACACAATACAGGGGAATGGGGAACATGTTGACTAACATATATCACAGTGAAACTCCCTGCAGTGTAGATATCTGGTAAATAAAACCTTTTTTTGAAATACAAGTTTTCTGTTAAGTGTAAATATGCAAATTACAGGTAATCTCATTACATATGCCACTTTGCATGAACATCTGAAAAAAAAGCCCAGTTCTTCATTTTTGTTAGATTTGGTTTATCATATTCAAACGTTTTATATGGGTAATTTTTTATATCTGTTTGGATCCCTCCCTTTATCAGAAAATACTGTCAAACGTTTCCATCATGTTGTAGGCAAAACATAATCAGGCTTTGAATTATATATAAACAAACACCTCAGTTAAGGCCTTGATATCAATACCGACAAATAGACAGGAATAAAACGGTATCCTTTGGTGTATTTGAGTGGTACTCTAGTGGAGACAGTATGACAAATTGTAAAGTGTGTTAATGGGCATCTCCTCGCCGCTCACAGTGTGTAATGCGGGTGTGGGTCTGATGGGGCCGCTGGAGGTGCAGTCCTTGGACTCGATGAGGCAGATTCTGGAGGTCAACCTTTTCGGTACCATCCAGACCATCCAGGCGTTCCTGCCAGGGATGAAGGCTCGGGGTCAGGGCCACATCCTGGTCACGGGGAGCACAGGAGGGCTTCAAGGTGAGACGGGAACATCGTTGAGAAATCACTGATCGTCCTCAGTGTTCCACATGTGCAGATTTAAGAATAATTTATTGGGAATGTCGAAAAACATGTTGTGTTGATGCTTGCTGCCATGCATGAAATTGCCGAAATAACCCATCTTCATGCTTCATGCTCTCTCACAGGTCTCCCCTTTAATGAGGTGTACTGTGCCAGTAAGTTTGCAATAGAGGGAGCATGTGAGAGTTTGGCAATCCTCCTGCAACACTTCAATATCCAGTGAGTCTCTGCACTTTGTTTCCTGAGTTCAGAGGCAGTTAACAGTCTTAACTTATCTTAACTTAAAGTGTTAACTATGCTTCATCCTGCAGTGTGAGTCTTGTTGAGTGTGGTCCAGTGAACACTGACTTCCTGGTGAACCTGCAGAAGGCAGAGCTCGGGGACACATCTCTGCAACAGGTCGATGACCTCACGCTCAACCTCTATGAAAAATACCTGCAGCACTGTGGCTCTGTTTTCCAAAACGCAGCCCAGGACACTGAGGACATTGTGAAGGTATGCTGTGTCATACAGTAGAGTGTATTAATTTCTCTTGTGTACATTGCCTTGTGTTTTTTATGCTGCTGCAACGCAAACATTTCCAAATTGGGATCAATAAAGTACCTATCTTAATCTCTTAATCTTAGAGCGTAAAATCATAAATTATAAAGATAGATTTTTGAAATGTGGGTTTACTATTTTGGCTGTTATGCTGATTAAATAGCATTATAATGATTGAAGATTTCATTATTTTAGGTTTTTATTCAGAGAAATAAACTAGAGATCTAGACAACACTTCCCATAAAACCCAGGACACATTAAACATTTCAGATTTACAGACTCCAATCTAAAACATATACTCTAATCTGCTATCTGAATGTAACATATGTATGCCTGCTCTGGCAGGGAAACTATCACGCTGGAGCTGGGTCACACTTTGTGCCTGGCTTTGAATTCCTTCAAAATGAAAGCATGATTTACACATTTTCATTTGCATGATCTTGCTTTGTAGTGTGACCCGCTGTATCTCACTGGTGCTGTTTGTTTTTGTCTCTAAGGTATTTCTGGAAGCCATCCAGTCACCCAGCCCTGCCTTCAGATACTTCACCAGCGGGGACGTGCCACCTCTCACCAAACTGAAGGCCACAGAGCCAGGTGGCTCGCGGTACATCAGTGCTTTGAGCAAAACCATGTTCTCATCTGAGGAACAATAATTGTGCCTCGTTTTCAACCAAGCCACTAGTTGCTCTTCTTTTTTCTTCGTGTACAGAGTTTTATGTTGTTGTTCTCTCAGTTTTGTGTTTTGGAGTTAAAGTTGGGGCACTGTGACTCACCGTGGTGACTCAAAGTTCAGTTTTATATTTTAACATGGAGGGACTGCATGCTTCTATTTTTGTGAATCACGTTTAAAAATGTATATTCCTTTTCGACAATTTTAAGATTTGAAAAATAAACAAAGTTTTGGTTGTTGGAGACATTTTAAGTAAGTATTATGTTGAGTGATACAGCAGCTTCTTAATTTTTACCATGTGATAGTGTTGTTACCACACTGGTTGGCATATTTTCACAAGGCGTGCTTCTGGAGAACCACAACCAGAAACCATTGTGTTACTCCAAAGCATGAAACAAAACAAGATGCAGGATTGTTCTCCATAAAATAAATACATTGTATGTTGTTTTCTTTTTGTGTGTTTTCTGAATGACTTGCATTAAAATTCCCCTTGATGGTTAAATGAACCATGAACTGAAACCAGTTTGGATGATATCTGTTAAACACTCACTGTAGATTGTATGCAAAGTTGGATTTCACTAAGTCTTTGCTCCATATATTATTTATCATAACAGATGTTGTGTGTCACAAGAAGTATGAACACTTTAACTAATAATTAGGAGCAGCACATCAAGCCCATTGACCAAAGAAAAGAAAGGAAATATACAGCTTGTAAATGCTTTGGTCTATTGGTGCTGAAATTTTATTTCACTTTGAGGTGGATTCTCTCTCATTGATCTATACATAAAGCAAACAGACAATGTCATGTATTATGCAGTTTTAAAAATCAGTACAAATCTTCTCAAAATGACTTCATAATTGGACAGAATTATCTAATTCGTATTACCATTATACAGTACCTCTATACCTTTCTATTTAAATAGGAGTTTGAAAGAGTTCATTTCAATTATGAAAAGTTAAGAAATGTCTTTATGACCAGTAAATTGTGAGGAGGAGGTTGAATTGCTTGAATCACTGAACAGATTAAAGACTGTACTATTTGGATCAGTCTTAGGCTGTTTAGCCCATGAGTATTTCTATTACAACCTGAGACAGGTTGCCTGCATAAAAACATTCCGTTTCCAAAATGTCTTTGATAGGACTGACTGAGGATCTTATGTCCCTTTCTGATTACATTCTGTCATTCCAGATTAAAGATCCTGAAATGGAATCCTGCAATACCAGTTCCTACTGTGTGGTACGTCTAAATATAGATGACAACCTTTATTTGTCTGAAGAACCAAAGTCCAGGTGAATCATGCAAGCTCTAGCCTACCATACAGTATCATTTTAGACTTTGGATTTCTCGTGGAAACCCTTTTGAAGCCCAGTGTTCTCAATCAAATAATACATATGATTTTATTCCTTATCATGTCTCCTTATCATGATGAGAGTAAAACTGTGTAATTTCTGAACTCCAAGTCTGAGGAGATCAGCTTGTAGTCTAATTCATCCCATAATAACAATACTAACTAGGTTTAAATAATATTTAAAATAACATGACATAAAACGTTTCATATGAAAGCTGTTGGATTTTATTCTTTTAACACGTCTTCTGAACTTCTTCAATTTCTTATTTTTTAAGTCTGGATTCATCTTGGCTTTAAATTCAAAGATCAAGATTTCACTCTGATTGGCTAGAGCATCTCGTTACGTCATTGCTGTCCTTAACTGGGCTCTGTGGGCAGTGGCGCGGCTCAGTCAAAACAGCCGGGTAGTTGCTGCTGTTGCTGCTGGGGTGGAAATACCGACTTTTCTCCTGAGAACCTATATTAGTCTTTAAAACGTAAACTTCACCATGACCAACAAAGTGACCCCTCTCCTTTTCAAGGCGCTGCTGCAGATGTCTGAAGCACATTACTCAAAAGGTGTACGAGGGACCGGTAAAAGAACAAACATCAGGTGAGTGAACACGGGGATTTTTCAGAAGTGATGCGTTCAGGTAGCCGAGGTAGAAGAAATACTAAGGAGCATTTATATTGAATTATACTTGTCACAATATGGGTCGAGCTGTACATTATATGTTAAAATGTATGTTCTTCCCATATCCGGCTATTTTTTGTTATTTTTGAATTAATTGTAGACTTAGTGGCATGAGTGGCAAGTTAGCCTGTGTGCGTGTGAAGAAATAATTGGCAAAGAGAAACAGTCATGAGACTCGCAGTGAGTCACAATTATAATGCGTCAACTTTACTATCGATATCAAAACTGAAAGTGCAAAAACATAAACATTCGTAAATGGAGAGCAAGTTGTGGCTTGGTTGAAAACAAAGCAGACATACAGTATTGGTCTTTGTCTTGTCTCCTCTTGTGGATGGTTACCAGTTGCATTCAGTAAGCTGCCAGCAGTTTTTCTCAGTGAGAAATAATTACTATAAATAACTACATACTTAAATATTGGGGACAAATGAATTCAGTTTATCCACAGAACAAACAACTTCACAACATAAATTCTATGGTAACATGTGCTATTATTAACCCAAACTCTAATTTGGGTCAGTCACATGTCAGATCCCCTCACTGATTCATATGTAACCATATATGTTTTTAATTTCTTCCTGTCAGACACTTGTGGGGCTCCTGTGGGGCCTTGGCAGCGAGAAGGACCAGCATGCCTCTCTGCCCCGCCACCCCCCTCAGCACAGACAGCCGCAGCTTCATCAACCTGGCTGCTCCCATCAGCGCTCGCAGGATGGAGTATACCGAGTGCCGGACATTAGGGTGAGCCATCTGACATCCAACATGTTGAAAACCAGTGAAATAAGAAGACAGCTTTCCTTCCAAACCATACAGAATGTAATTAAAAGTGGTGTAATTTCAAACAAAAGGATAGCATATGCAAACATATACAGGTTTTCTTCAAGTGCATGGTAAAGCAACACCTGATCGTAACTTACAATAAGTCAACAGTGATCAAATTAATAATTATTTTGGTGATGTAAAAAATGGCAGATTAATTGAAGCACAAGATGGAATCGTATATATTTTTTAAAATAAGAAAATGTATTTAAAATATAACCTAAATACATTTAAAACGTATTAAATAGAAAATTGGAACTCCCAAGTGTTGAATACACACATTTATGAAGAAATAAACTCATTGGATGTGCCTCTGTCTTCATGTAATGTGTGCTCAGGTTTACCCCAGAGCAGATGTATGATGTGGTGGCCAGTGTGGACCAGTACCAGCACTTTGTTCCCTGGTGCAAGAAGTCTCGTGTCACAAGGAGACAAAATGGTGACGTCCAGGCGAATCTCGAAATAGGTTTCCCCCCCATCGTGGAGCGCTACACCTCTGAAGTCACTGTCATCCCAAATCACCAAGTCAGGGTAAGGAAGTCTTGGTAGCTCCAGGAATGCAACATTACAAACCCCTTTGCCCAAATAATACACTTTGAACTTCAGCGTATGCTCTTTGACATTTTGAAATAAAGATGACTAAAGGTTAATTTATTTTAAAACAGGCCGTGTGTACTAATGGATCCCTCTTCAGCCATCTGGAAACAATATGGAGGTTTGCCCCTGGAGCCAAAGACCTACCAGCCTCCTGCAAAATCTATTTCTATGTAAGTAATATCTTGACCTCAGAGACATGAGAAAATACATTGAATGTATGAGGAAATGGGAAGGGAACTTATTCTGGATTGAAATTGAATAAAGTAAACCTCAGGGTCAGCCAGGAAGTAGTTAGATTTTTGTTGTTGAAAAAGATGACCAATGAACATGTAAAGATAGCACAAGTCTGAATGTCAAATACTCTGCCACAGACGTCTTAGGTTTTGATTTGTTTGTGATCTGATTTTCACCTCTATACAAATCCTACTGTGACTGTAGTCAGCATGACGTCACCCATTTGTTTGTGTATTATTGTTTGGAAGCCTTGAATTTCTCATCATTGTTAAATATTTTTTGAAAAAGATTAACTTTAATGACCTCTATTACAAAGAGTTGAAGATGAAAGAAAAACACTAACAACACCCAAACCATAAAACACTTCGCTAGCAGTCCTTTCATTGGAGGCCCGCCCTAAAGCATACCATGATTTATTTTCTGTTTGTCTTTTAAAGTGGAGCATAATTTACGAAATCAACAGCAAGTTGCATTCAAGAGAGTTTAAAACTAGCGATTAAGACCATACAATTGCTAGGAAAATGTTAACTGAGGTGAATAAATTACCTCATAGACTTCTATACAATCTGATGTGGTCTCTGCCTCTTGCTGTTCCTGTTTAGAAGGGTTTGAGAAGAAATCAATTTCATTTACAATTGAAGATTCTCCCAAACATTTAACTGACGTGTTTGCCCCACTCTCGTTTCCTCTAGGTGTCATTTGAGTTCAAGTCTCTCCTGCACTCTCAGCTGGCCGGCGTGTTCTTTGACGAAGTGGTTAAACAGATGGTCAAGGCCTTTGAGTCACGAGCATCAACTCTTTACAGGAGCCAGCAGGGGGCGCCATTGAGGAGCCGGTCAACATGAGGCGTTTGTCCTCCCATATCATCCACATCCCCTTCAAAGCCTGCTCTTACTGTTAAAACATGTCCTACAAAGAAGTCACAGAAGGCTGGATCTTCTTCTTTTTTGGACACAGTCTTATACTTACATTTACATGCACATTGAACATACTTAAAAACATTATTTATAATTATAAGCCAGTCACAAGCTAATTTATTTATTTTTTCTTGTTAAATTGTGGATTTACAAACAAGTGACAACTGATCAGTGCAGAAACAACAAGTGTTGAGCTATTATTTGTTTGTGGAAATAAAAAGCTCTTATATTAGTTATACTATGTCCATGTTTTATTAATTGCGTGTATTATTTTAATGTGCTGTTTTTAATTTCCTTTTTTTATAATTGTATCATGGGCCCCAGTGTCTTGGCCTGTCCCACAAAGGATTTCAAGGCCTTTGTCGGATTGGCCAAAGGTTTGACAAAAGATAGTGTGCCAACAGGAACAGTTGCATAAGAATAATACGAGTGACCTTAGGCTACAGTCAACACTTCGCTCCTGGCTTTACTCTCATAGGTGATGATCTGTTTTCATGAGAAGAAACATGTTAAAGGTCACCTATTATGCAAAATCCACTTGTTCATGTCTTTTATACATAAACATGTGTCCCCTCTGTGTAAAGAGATTCTGAAAGTTTCAGGAAAAAAGATTCGCCCACTTTTTCTCCTGATCCATTTCTATAAACACCTGTCTGAAAATGAGCTGATCAGATTTTGGCCACTTTATGTCATAACGATTTTTTGGCTTGTGTAACCATTAGCCATTAACCAACCAAGGTAACCCCCCCCCCCACCGTATCACCTGAATCTGTACAAAAATATATAAGATCAAAGGACCCATGAGGAATCCTGTTGAGATTTCAAGGATTCACACTTAACTACCACATAATATAGACAACATCTGTTTGTGTTTCTCTTGTGGCAATAATGCACAGAGGACAGAGAGTTTGCCTCTAAGTGAAAGAATATTTCCAGACTAGTTGTTACAAACGTATTCTTCACATGGGTTCCACTTAAACAAAAGGCCATAATTTCTCATTGATTTGACAATGCCATACATATGTATTTATAGCAAAGAAATATTGGATTTGGTGTTTTACAGATATCTGAACTGATATTAGTTACGGTCCAATGCTTTAATTTATCCCTCAAGTGGAATTGTATGGCAAGCCAGTCAGTCCTCTCTGACTTATGGGTGCAGGGCTAACAAACTCCACAATGCCTTGTTTGAACAGGTTCACTAAATCAATATCTTCAAATCATTTGACACCTGTCAAATCTGTATTTATGTAGTGATATCACACCAATTGCTTTGTAAATGTTGCCTAAATGTAACTGTATATTCACAAAATGTATTATCTTAAATCACTTGACTGAGTTCTGTGTGTTTTCCCATCACTCTCAAGAAAAGATGATTTGTTGTTTTATCGATGGGTGTTTCCTAAAACGTTCATGTTTTTGCACAATGCAGGCTGAAGTATAGAAGGGGGAGGTTGGCATAGAGGCAGAGATTGTTTTTTAAAACCACGAAGATGAAGCAAATTGCAGTCCTGATTTTAGCATTAAGCTGCTGCGTATGTGAAGGGCAAGTTCCTGAGACCGATGACAAAGTCTGTCTGTGCTCAGGATCATCCTGCTGCTTTGAAATCAGTCAAAACTTGGGAGCAGTGGGAGAGAAGGTCGCAAACATGGCGGAGAAAATAACTGTCCTGGAGGCGAAGTTGCAGAACACTAAAAAGAAGTATTGGAGCTGTGTAGCCTGACTGGAGGATTGATATACTCAAACCTAGGGTATTTAGTAATCAGAGTTGATTTTTTATATGAAAAACCTTAATGTAACTTAAAAGAAAAAAATACATTAGAACTTTGTAGCATAGAAGTATATGATTTACTGTAAAAGTATTCTATTTTTATATCCCTTGCACTTGATTCCATTGGTATGATGCATTGATCTTTAGTCCATGTTTGTAGGTTAAATAAAAAAATTGTTTAAAAAGCTAAACTAAAACCAGCACCAACTTCGGTCTTGGCTCATTTTGCATTGTAAGTATTCAAATCGTGGAAATCTATCGACTCTTGTATGATATTATTTCCATGACAGGCACATTTCATCCAAGCTGCCCAGTGGAAAAACTGACAAAAGTCAATAAGTGCTTTGCTTGTAATGACTTTTAAAATGTAGTTTTTAATATAAGTTGGACTGACTTAAACACTCTGATCAAAATAAGTAAACGGAACAAGTGTCTCCTTTTTAGCTGTTAGCTGGCACAAAGGTTGTCTGATCCTTAACGACACTGTTCTGCTAAGTTTAACAAAAATTCTCCGTTCCATTTTAATGCAGTGGTTTAATTTTGATATTCCACTAAAAGTTTGCGTTAGTGCTCTGGAAAAATTATAACAAAGCATTTATAAAGTACAATTGCTCAAGTGTTTCTTTTCATAGCATGTAGCACATGCTAACAGTTAGCCCCTACACAGTCTATTGTGGTCAACATTTTACCTTAAAGTAGATCAGAAGTCAGATTTTACTGCGATTTCAGACCCGTTTGCTTTTGACAAAGGATATTTATTTGTATTCATACCGCCAGTTGAAATAAAATCTTACAAATATTTACCCATGAGGCAAAGTAAGCTATAAGACAGTCCTCACCCAAGTCTAATTAAGAAATACCAACTTTCATATATGCCTGTAGCTCTGTAACAATATTCATACATTTTGTACAATAATACAAATATCATATATTTCCAGCCATAGTACAGGATGTACAGTTTGGTCCTGACTTTTTATACAATATTCTACAACAAAACAGTTGAAGGCACTCTTGAAAATGTTGTGTTTATACATTTTGTCTCTCCTTCTTTACAATAAGTTTGGCTGAGCAGAACGCCTCCCCTTGGTCATTGGTGGCTTTGCAGGTGTACACACCGCTCTCCTCTGGGCCCACTTTGTCTAAGACCAATGTGCAGCGGCCATCTTCATCATACTCGATCTGCTTCGAGGGTGACTCCTCCACATGCTCTTTACCACACAGCCACACCACCTCTGGGTCTGGGTACCCTGTCAAGATAGATGGGGGTGAGGACAGTATTAAAGAGCAGAAAAATGACAAGTACTTCTGTTTTCTTTTAGGGGAAATTTCAGTTGCGAGTTGATAGCAAGTCTTTCAGGCCTGAAAACTGCCCATTAAAGGTGGGGTAGGTAATTAATTCCAGAAACACTTTTTGGACATATGTTGTGTATAGCAGGGTCTAATATGGGTTATGCAAGGCCAATTTATTAGATATTGTCCAACATTTGTGATAAATCTTTTTGCTTTTGCTCTTTTTAGTAACGGCTGTGAACAATACATGTGCAATAATAAGTCACAAAGATGAAAACATTGCTTAAAGGTCACCTATTATACAAAATGCACTTTTTTTACATACATGTGTCCCCCGTTTCTAAGGAGACTCACAAAGTGTCAGAAAATAAAACCCTCTCTCGTTTCCTCCTTACCCACATCTCTAAAAACGGGACTTGCTGCGGACTTGACGTCATTACTGAAATGTGGGCTGGCTATACATTGAGCTCCTGGCAACGTAACGCCCCTCATATACAGTCGGCTAGCTGAATCCCCTCCCACAGCTGTGTGTCTGTGTATTCAGCAGGATGTCTACGGGAGGGACTTAGAGTAAAGTTGTTATATATATCATTCATATAATGCCACTGTGCTAGCGGTAAACCCTGAATTAAGAACATGTCAAGCTTTGTGCTATATCAGAAACAATCCGCAACATGTTTTGGAAGTAATATGGTCTGTTTTTATATTAGCAAGCATCGCTAACACTCAGAGCTAACACTGTACTGGAGAGAATATGTGTAAAGAAGCCGGATGTAAAAAAGGTACTATCCTTGTGGCAAACCCTTTAGAGAGAAAGCGTTTGAGCTCCACACTGTTTCAGAAATAATCCTTCATGTGGTTTGGAACATAATGTGGAGTTTAATGATGGCAGCATTTAGCTGAGTTACTGCCGGTAATCAGCCTTTTATCTCACCGCTTGCATGCGGCAGCTCGGTTATATTTAAAGGGCCAGATTCAGTGCTTTTGTAACAGGGCTGAAATAGAGGGGTATAAAGCATGGCTACAATGGGTAATCTGTTTGGTATTTTGAGCAAAACACTTCAGAGACATGTTTTGTATAGATTTGGACCTATATTATATTGTTCAAATATAGCATAAAAGGTGAGCTTTAAGCTCTTGACTGAAGTTGTGTGTACCTGTGAGGTGACAGGAGAGACGGGCACATGATCCCTGAACTACTGTAAGGTCCTCCAGGCTCTGGGTGAACTGGGGTGGCACCTGCATCTTGCGCTCCAGAGACTGCAGGGCGTGCTCCGCCTCTGGGCTCAGGGGTGAATCTGGGACAGAGAGGGGGAGGAAGAAGGAAGTAGATGAGTGGTGGAAAACCCCAGGATTTTTATCCTTCAACTTTAAACCAGGAAAATAAAACGATCCTGATAAGATAAAATCAGAATGTGATTTGTCCTACCTTCTCCAGGGCTGGTAGGCGAGACAGAGCTGTCACCTTTAGACAGCAGAGCCATTCTCTTCAGGGCTAACAAGGCCTTCCCTGCTTTCTATGTAACAAAAAAAGTCCGGGATCAGAAAACAAAAATACCTCAAACTCAAAGATAAGCATAAAAGGACTTAAAGACCTTCCACTTCTGCCTGGCTAGAAACCTCTTCATCTTCTCCTTGGACAGGCTCTTGTTGGTGGCAACAGCTCCAGAGTCAAATGCCATCCAGGGGTGTGCGAGTGCTTCCTCACATGTCATCCTCCGCCTGGGAAAACAGTGTTACAGATGGTTAAGGGAAGACACTATAGGTTTATAAATCCTCAAAAGGTCAAACGTTTTTACAGAGGGAATTTTGAATAGGTCCTTGCACCACCAAAAATCAGAAAAAACTGTAATCTGCACGTTTAAAAATACGAACGAGGAACAAGTGTTACATAAATCAAGCTGAGTGTTCATCTAGGTGTTCTTCAAAAACCTTTATATAAATATACCTTTGTAAAGTTTGACGTCTGTATCTAGAGAGATTTCTGGCTCATGGGAAAAAGTAATTTAAGAAAGAAAGCCTTACAAATATTACTATTGTAGAATTAAATACATTTTATTATTAAAGAAATTATAGAGTGTGTGTGTGTGTGTGTGTGTGTGTGTGTGTGTGTGTGTTTCCTGTGACGCGTTTTCCTCCAACATCATCAGCTCCAGGCTGCTGCAAGGCATTCTGGGAAACGGTTGGGGTTGGGGTTTGGGGGGGAGGGAGAGTCCAACGAGACACATCTGAGGAGGGGGATTCGATAAATGTAATCCCGTTATAAAGCCTTGAAGGGAACAGGAAAATAATAATATATAAATATACACAAAACTATATATGAATAATTCCTTCTCACGTTTGGAATATTAAGTTCATTTGTGATTTTAAAATCTATAAAAATAAATTAAATGACCCTCACTAAATGGAAATTTTTTCCCACTTTTTATAATAATAATCTTGATTTTGTTTCATTTCATTTAATAGTTTTTTTTGGCAGGGACATTAATGAACACTTAAAACTAAAAAATGCGTCAAGCGTAAATATGCCGGATTTTAGCTTTGAGCTAATTTCCATCCGCAGTCCCTCACATAAAACATTTAAGAAGTTTACATTTATAAACATAGCAAAAACAAATACATGATATGCAGAAAGAGCAAGAGCAGTATACACAAGTATTTACCACATGGCAGTACAATGTAGCAGCTACCACATATAAAGGGCAAGAGGGGATACCCCTGAGTTAAAGGGCAAGAGGAGATATTAAAATGCATTTAGCGGTGATTGCACGTCTGCTTGTTTCTCAACCATTCTTTGAGTTGGCCTTTAAAACTATTGAGAGTGGGACAATCCCGTATCTCAGCTGGGAGGCTGTTCCACAAAGAGCTGCCTTTAATGGAGAGGACATTTTGTCCAAAAGTGGTCCGTCTACGGTGGACAGTCATGTCTCTGNCCGTCCCTGGTGCTGCGCCATTTATGAAGTGAAGGTGGTTTTTTCGCTTCTAATAAACAGCTGGTGGGCAGAAGATACTGTGAGAGTCCCAAGATCGGAATTCTAGATCAAGGCCAGACTGGTTTTTACAGACGTTCCTGTTTTTTTTACCAAATCTGGTGCTTAAACAATAGCTCTACAGCCCTGGGCGAAATGTCCTTAAAATTAGATCGAGTTCGAATATATCTCTAATGTATGCACTGTATTCGCACAAGATAACTAACAGTTATCACTGGATTTTTCATGTTTTCTGTTTTTTTTATTTTTTTCCTCCTTTAGTTTAAGGGGGCTCCGTAGGAATAATAGGTTTATTTCTTAGAGATAGCAGTTAGATATAAAAATAAGTAATAATGGTTGTTTCAATGTTTGATAATGGTGTGGGATTTGAAGCAACCCATTCTTATGTATCACCGATGGTTGTGAGGACCCCCAGGTACAGCAAAAATCAGGGAATGCAGGTTGGGTGCCAAAATAAGGTCATTATTTACCCAATAATGTTCAGTTTTTAAGATGGGTAACAATCACCTTAGTTTAAACAAAAAGGTTGTAGATATAACAGACCCATCTAGCATTACACAACTAAACGAAAACATCCAAAAATGGGGTGAACATCCTGTGTGCTCTTCTGCCCAAGAGCCAACTCATACCCCCCATACATCTCCAATGCAGGAAATTTATAGCACTACTGCAGGCCAAGATCACCTTGTTGCGTGCAGGGTGGAAGCAGGCGTCTAAAAAGGGGTGGCTTAAATGGAGTGGCCTCTTTAAACACCCCTCAGGGTTTGAGAGGAATGGCGTAGTCCAATTAGCTGACACATCTATAAAGGCAGGTGTTTTCCATCAGTGCAGTCTTTTGCAAGGAGCAAGGTGAGCTGTAAGACACTGACAATAGGATTACACACAACACAATTAACAATAGATATTTTAAACAAGATTGTGTGCACTCAATCTAGCAAAAATAAAGCTGTTTCAAATCAATGTGTATGTCTGATGTAAACAAAAGCATAACCTTTAGGATGTGTGTTCGTTTGTGAGGCTTGTAGCCCTCACATGTATTGTGACTGTTTTATTCTGCAAACTATTGGATATTTTCAAAAGAATCATTTTTATTGTCTTGAATAATAATTATAATAATAATAAAAAAACTCTGCAGATAGTGGATGGTCCAGAGCTGTGGTCAGAAAACACAGATCAGAGCAGCACACTGGTCATAGCAGAGGCTAACCCGCAGCACACAGGCCGCTACACTGTTGTAGTGAAGGACCGCAAGAGCTCTGCACAACACACGTTTGCTCTTTCTGTCATAGGTAAGGCAACACACACTCTGCAATGTCAGTACAAAGTGATATAAGTTTGCAGTTACCTGACCCTTCATCTTACCGTCATCCAACCAGAGCCCCCCCAGCCTCCGGCCTCCTGTCCCGTGATCTCCCTCGTCTCTCCCAGCAGCCTCGTGCTCTCCTGGTCTGGCCCCTGCTACGACGGAGGCAGTGCTATCCTAGGTTATGTGGTTGAAGTGAAGAACCAGGGACGTGTTGATCCTGGGGATTGGGCCGAGCTCACAGCCCAGTGTAAGAGTACCTCATACAAAGTGTGCTCAGGTCTGCTGCCTCAACAAGAGTACTGCTTCAGAGTGAGGGCCTACAACGCAGTGGGAGTCAGTGAGCCAGGACCAGTGTCACCAGTAGTTAGGATGGAGCAGAATGGTGAGGCAACATGTGTTACTCATACCACAAAATCTAGAGATGAGGCTTTTATTAAAGCCGTTGTGCCTTTGTCTGTGTATTTAGATAAACCACAAGAAGAAGAAACCCCTCAAGCGTTCTTCTGTGTCACTGTTGACTCTTCACACAAAGTCACAGATCACTACAGTTTGCAGGAGAAACTGGGAATGTGAGTATCTGTCAGGCTCAAACATGTTTTATCCGATTAGCTTGAACACAAACATTTCTTTGGAAGCTGGTGACCTCTGTGGATTTGGGGAAATCAGCCAAGTACAACAGAGCGATGATTAAAATGCATGCAGAGACATGACTCTATCTATAAACAACGACATTGATTTCAATGGTGAGAAATGTTGGGTGTTTTTTCCCCTTTGACAGATAAAGGAATACAACAATAACAGATCTCAAATGAAGTATTGTTTAACATTCACAATTTGATTTATGGTCTCAGAGATAACAAAATAAACGTGTTTCTTCATTAGGGGAAAGTTCGGCCTGGTGTTCAAGTTAACCCACAAGGAAACAGGACGTGTGTGTGCAGGGAAGTTCTACAAAGGTCGACGTGCCAAGGAGAGGGAGGCTGCTCGTAAGGAGATAGAGCTGATGAACTTCCTCCACCACCCCCAACTGGTGCAGTGTCTCGCAGCATACGACCACAAGCCTGAGATGGTCATGGTCATGGAGTTGTGAGTACCATCGTGAA
Source organism: Notothenia coriiceps (assembly GCF_000735185.1). Taxonomy (NCBI): domain Eukaryota; kingdom Metazoa; phylum Chordata; class Actinopteri; order Perciformes; family Nototheniidae; genus Notothenia; species Notothenia coriiceps. The sequence continues at coordinate 62,914 of NW_011343704.1, read as the reverse complement.
AGTCGATCATTGTTGGAAACCTGCAAATTCTGGTTGCATACAAAGAAAATGAAGTATATCAATGCTGTGGTTTGTGCCTGCAGTATCGCAGGCGGGGAACTGTTTGAACGCATTGTGGATGACAGTTTTGTGCACACTGAGCTTGCTAGTGTGCGCTACATGCAGCAGATCCTGGAGGGGATTGCCTTCATGCATCAGCAGAACATTGTCCATCTGGACATGAAACCTGAAAACATTGTGTGTGTTGACACCACTGGCACCTCCGTGAAGATCATTGACTTCGGATTAGCCTGCAAGATTGGTATGTGAATGTCTGTCCAAAATGTCATCACTTTTTTGTCCATCGTCAAATTGTCATATGCACGTTGGTTCTTTGAACACTAAATTATAATCCTTGAATCCAAGTGGACATATCATTTGAAGAAATTCCTTCCAAGCATTCCTGAGTTATCGTGTTTACGAGAAGGGATGGAATGAGGTCAAAGTGACCTTTGACCACCAAAATGTAATCTACATCCCTAAATGTTTAAAATGTAAAAAAATTCCCTGAAGGCATTTCAGAGGTATTGCATTCACAAGAATGGTACGGACACTCAGGATAGTTGTCAAACATAATGCCGCCAGTGTGGAGGCATAATTATGTGATTTATGTTCAACAGAAGGGGACACACCACTGAAGGTGATGCATGGGACTCCAGAGTTTGTGGCACCTGAAGTGATCAACTATGAGCCTGTGTGTTTGTTCACTGACATGTGGAGCATAGGAGTCATCTGCTACATATTGTGAGTCCCACTGCCCCTCCCATGGCTCTTTCTACATTTAGTTTGACATTCGGAAAACTCACCTAAGGTGCAGAGTTGGATTTTGTTACTTTTGCACAGGGAAAAGCTAGCTCTTTCAAGTCTTTGCGCTAAGCTAAGCTAACCTGTTGCTGAGAGTGGCTTCATTTGGTATAGACACAAGACTGGTCATAAGAACCCGGACCCTTCTACTTTTGGGAAAAATTAAGGGGAACATAATTTAGACTAAATAGACCACATATAACACATTTCTGACAAGTAACCCCCCCTAGTATCAAATATCTGAAATGATATATACTGTATGTCAAATTGGGCTTTAATGGTAAAGTAACTGTTATTTATAACTTAATTAATGAGGAAGATTTTTTGGTTTAAATTAGTTTGAACATTCTTTGAATTGAAGAATATATTAACTAAATATAATTGAATCAGCTAAATTAACTGAGCAGATCATAATAATATTTCTAATTGTGCATAATGTGTCACTCCGGGTTTACTGTGAATGTTTGGGGTTAATGTCCCGATGTGACATCAGTGTCACAGCGATGTTTGTTTCATATCGATTTGATGAAGAAATGTTTCCAAAACAGGTTAAATGTAATAAAGGACATTTTAAGGAGTTTTAATTCTTAAATGGCTTGAATTTTACCTTTTAGATACAAAAAACAAGCTTCTGAAATGTAGCTAGCTCTGTCACATGTGTTAGCCTGGCACATGGACATCTTGGACATGTTGTTATTAACACAAAATCACATGACCTGGACCATGACCCGCCAAACTGTTCAGTGTGTGTCACTTAGGGACTTCATGAGATAAAATAAAGGCTAAAGCTGTATAAGGAACTTTCCATAACATTTAAAGGTCATGTGACACCTGTGTAAAGGTGGGTCCTTATGGGTTAAGGGCATCCGACATAAACGAATGCCGTGCTTCCATGAGCGTCAAATCCCGCCGCAGATGGGAATACATTGCAATCAGTTGAANTACAGCATTACTACATCTAAAACTGTTCCAATACAAATATTTCGTATATCAATATTTTAATAGATGTAATACAATGATTGTTACAATACAAATCTGAATAATATTATTCAGATTTGTATTGTAACAATCATTGTATTACATCTATTAAAATATTGATATACGAAATATTTGTATTGGAACAGTTTTAGATGTAGTAATGCTGTAACATATTTCAGCCACTAGGGGGGGCAATGCCCCCCCTCAAAATACGCCAATGCTTACACTGGCTCCCTATAGAACACAGGATAGAATTTTAAATTCTTCTTCTCGCCTACAGAGCCCTTAATGGGCAGGCACCAACTTACCTTAAATAACTCTTTATACCCTACTGTCCTACTAGGGCATTGCATTCCAAGAATGCAGGGTTGTTGGTTGTTCCTAGAGTCTCTAAAAGTACAATGGGAGGCAGAGCCTTTTCTTATCAAGCTCCACATTTGTGGAATCAGCTTCCAGTTTGTGTTCGGGCAGCAGCCAGCCTATCCGTTTTTAAGAGTACGCTTAAGAACTTCCTTTTTGATAAAGCTTATAGTGATAAAATAAAATAATCTAATAAGAGTGCATTGACGTAGATACGTTGTGCCTCTTCACCTATACATTTTAATTCTTACTCTTTCACTTAAATCCTAAAAACGTAGATCTTATTTTTAAAACTGTATCCAAACCTTTCCCCTCTATGACCTCTCGAGGTTTATTAGAGGGTAACAGGTTGCAGAGAACGCCTAGCCCGGCCGGGGAGTGTGGAACGTAGCCTCCTCGGTTGCTCTCCCTGAGGTTTCTCCCATTTTCCCCTTTAAACTGTGGGGTTTTCTCTGGAAGTTTTTCCTTGTACGATGTGAGGGTCTAAGGACAGAGGGTGTCGTATTGTCATACTGATATTCTGTACACACTGTGAAGACCACTGAGACAAATGTAACATTTGTGATATTGGGCTATATAAATAAACATTGATTGATTGATTGATTGATTGATTGATTGATTGACTGATTGATTGATGAAGGAATGTGATTTGATAAAACACATTTAGATAATGCCTAGGTATTAGGTAAAGTAAGAGAAAATGAAAGTTTTGTATTTAAAGTACACACTCCTTGTCAAATTATCCCTCATGCCATGAAAAACAAAGTAGTATCACCAGTTAGAGATCACCATTAAAAGTGAAATATATGTATCATTTTCAGGTCTATACTTCTATTTTGAGTTTCTATTAGCTTCTTCTAACATATTTACACCATTTAATATTAACTTTTTTAACACAAAACCTTATGTCTGCCTGAGCACTTGACACTCTGAAATGCTTGACACATGTTTTATTCAATGTGTAACACTAACAGAGAGAATATGTATGTCACAATTGTGTGGTTCATGCTTCCTGCACACACTTGTAACATATGTATATCTATATTCCACAAAAAATAAATGTTGTGGCATAATGTGTCCTCATTTAAACCCTATATGTTGACACACATCAAGTAAAACTAAAGTAAAACACACCACAGATATAATTTTTTACTAATATTGTAAACGTGTAAAGAAAAACACATCTATTTCTTATAGTATAAATTATCATGAAGTATATTTTTTAAAATACTCTCACTTAATTTAACATCAGCCAGTAGTGTTGAAACAGTAATGATGCTGCCCAAACTCAAGAGGGCAGCAGTACAGCATCGCACGAAGAAGAAAAAATAACGAAGAACAAGTTCGTGTACTGGGGTACTTCCTGTTTCAAAGTCCAGCTGATAACAGTAAATAGTGGATATGTTGTTGTGCAGGAGCTTTATGAATCAAAGTTTATTTATTTCACCGTATCGTGAGAGAGTTTGAGCAACAGACAGACATGCAGCCGTCTGTGGAGTCTCTGGTCCGACTGCTGGAGTCATACAGAGGAAGGGATAAAGTTGTAAGTACACATGTGGTTTATATTTACATGATCATGGGTGCACAACACACATTAGTTTTCGTTTTATACATCACTCATTCCACCTGAGTGTACACCCGCGTTAGACACAAAACAGAATCCTGTATTACTAGGTTTTAAAGGTAATGTTGATGCCTTATAAACCCTTAAGATTGTGTCGCTTAGTACTAGTACTGAAACAGTATACATAAATACTAGTACAGTAGAGTTAGGGTATTTTTCTGATTTCGTTTTTATTTTGCTCGGTGATATTCAGGCAACATAATAAACCAAATAATTGGTTGTTTAAATTGAAATTATTTCCAGAGAAAGTAAAGCATATACAATTAGAAGTATATAAAATAATATATAAAACATAATCTATTAAAGACCAATTAAACACAAATTACAAAGTCACAGATTAATAGCACCATAGTCATCGAGTCTAGTATATTTCTAAACGGTTTACATCTGAATAAAATATAATATGAATAGGTGATGATAGCCTACTTAGTTTTTCTGTATAAATATCAAACTATAATAGAAATACATTCAGATTGTTTTCACTTTACAATCCATCATTTCTACAGATGTTAGTTGCAATACATTTATACTAGACCTGATGCACTGCAGTTCCTTTCCCCTGAGGGTATTTGTCATTTCATGAATAAAGCCATACTTCAAAACATATGAATCATATGAAGCTTATTAGACAGTGGCACTTTTCATGACCTTGAAAAGGACAACAGAAAATAAGATAAACATTTACACAAGTCTTCTTATTGATAAACATCCACGTTTCTTTTTTCCGCTGTTTGTCTTTCCAGATCAGGACGGCCTGTTATGGCTCGCAGCTGGTCGGAGGAGCCCTGTCCCGGAGAGCAGAAGCGGACAATTCATCCCATCGTCTGGGAAAACGTCTTCTGCTGTTCTCCGCTCAGCTCAGCCACTGCCGCACGGTGCTGAGGCTGTTTGATGATCTGTCCATGCTGGCCTACTCCAAGAGCTATGGGTTCGGAGGAAAGGTGAGCCACAAAACAAATCTCTGCTCCCCTCTTTGATAAATCTCATAATCGGAAAACTTCTTCACTTTAAGAAAAGGTGAAAGACTAAATATTGAGTTACTATTCAATAGCTACAGTTCCTATGAAGCTTTGACAGTGGTTGTCTTTGCAAAGACTCAAGATGCACTTTTGAATAATAACGTTTTTAATAAAAAGTAGGACTTTGTTAAAATGGCAAAGTGCAGCAGTAGATATCAAAATATGAGTACAACATGGACAAAATACACTGTTTTAAAACAAATAATTTGTTAGACGCTCTTTGCAAACATTTCTGTTTCTGATAACGATACAGAAAACTTGCACATGGCTTCATGTCTTTTTAAGGAGGAGGATGCAGGCCTCCGCTGGTTATCGGTGCTAAACAATGTGGCCGACCAGCTGTACTACCCCTGTGAACACATCGCCTGGGCTGCTGACGCTGAGCTGATCAGAGTGAAGTCTGATAAGTGGTGGGTGCTCAGTACGGTGCTGTGGGGATCCTCGCTGCTGCTGGCAATACTCAGGTCTGACGTCAGCTCAACACAAACTTCAAATCAAATCTGACTGGAGACACTGACGTAATACAAATGGATCACCAAAATAACAAATGTCACTTATATGACAATTCAGATGTATACAGAATTCATACCTAATTACTTCAATGAATATAATATAATGATAAGGCTGGCAAACTGATTTGCTTATGTTTTTCTAAAATGAACAAACATGCTGGTAGATTTATTTACAGTCAATAAGAAGACAAAAAATAATTATAATATTTGTGACCTGTTTTTAAAGATCTTTAGTGGGAACCAATGGAAATAGTGTAAAGTGAAAATACTGAAAGACAAGCAAAAGATTGTTGTTTTTGGTATTTTTAAGGGATTAGATGGCAGTAAGAAATATATAGAATAATGACAATCTTATCTTTAAAAAATATATATTTGTATCGTGTTATTGTTTTTTATACATCTGTTATAATGCCAATTTGTGTGAATGTTTTGCTCTTTAGATCGCTTCGAGTTTTGATGCTACTGAAGAAGACGTTAAACAGATGTGAGAGCGATGATGGGGGCAACAGCAGGTGTTGTATAAACATTTTGTAACACTTTCTTTGCACCTATTCAAAAGTTGGATGTTCACAGTGAGAAAGAAAATGTCCTGATGAACCTGTGATTGTCTCCTGCAGTCCCTCTCAGCTCCGCAGGCAGATGCGAGGGGAGATTCTCAACATCCTCAGCAGCACAGTTGACCTCAGTAATGCCGTTCATTGGATGCCGCCCGGCTTCCTGTGGGCGGGTCGATTCCCCCCCTGGCTGGTGGGGCTGATGGGCACTATCTCATCTCTGGTTGGTTTGATCCAGATGAACACCGGAGACAGCGAGGAGACTGACAGCACATAGTGTTCACTGCACTGTGAGGAACAGAGGACTGAATGAATGATGTGAACTGATGTAAAATGATGTAGTGAAAGGATGTTTAGCAGATCTTTATCTATGTGATCAGAATCTACTCTGAATGTAATAAGTAAGTAGATCAGTAGACTTTTTGCCAATCATCCAAGTGCTTCATCAGCTGTGATCGAAAGCGTCTTTAGAAAGTGTCAGAAATGAATGAATTAATCAATGAAATGTGAAATGTATGTTAGTCGTTACTTACAGATGTATTTAAATTTTCAGACAGCAGTATTCAGATCCTACATTACAATGAGTTCCTAATGACGTTGGGGTTAATTGGAGGCCACTCCATGGTGTAAAATGTATGGGCTCAAGCACATACGACCTCCTACTTACTGGGATGATAATAGCTAAAAATTGTTGCCTTAAATAATTATACACTCCTTATAACTCATTTTCAATCATGCATTGATGAATTAACCAATTAAGTTGGCCAGTTGGAATACTGAAATTAAAATGATATCCGTCTCTACACTACATTACAGCAACTTATATAAACAGGTTTATACTGAAGTGATTAAATGTTCTAAGTGTACAAACGCAGCTTGCAATGTAAATTGAATTATGCGTTACGTTATTGTAGATTATGATTTTTTTTTTTTTTTTAAATACATTGAATTGTCCTTTGTTGGATCGTTTTATCGCGGATACAAGCGGCCGAGATGGGTTTTCTCCGCAGGGTGGCTGGTGTCTCCCTTAGGGATAAGGTGAGAAGTTCCGTCATCCGGGAGGGACTCGGAGTTGAACCGCTCCTCCTTCCCGCCGAAAGGAGCCAGATGAGGTGGTTCGGGCACCTAGTTAGGATGCCACCTGGGCAGGCACGTCCAGCTGGGAAGAGACCAAGGGGTAGACCTAGGACCAGGTGGAGGGATTATATCTCTTCTGGCCTGGGAGCGCCTTGTGATCCCCCAGTCAGAGCTGGTTGATGTGGCCAGGGAAAAGAAAGTTTGGGGTTCTCTGCAGGTTCTCTGCTGGAACTGCTACCCCCGCGACCCGACCACGGATAAACGGGAGAAGATGGATGGATCGTTTTATCGATGTTTGATTAAACAGGTCTGTACGCGTCAACATGACGTGAGCATCTGTTGCCTTCAGGTGCCGACGAACGGGTCGGGAATGAGAAAAATAGTTTATTTAGCGCATATTTCCATCAACCTTATATAAATAACCCGCCTTTTTCTTTTCAAGAGCAGGATCTTATTTAATTGTTACAAAAAATTACTTTGGGGAAGCTACTTTAAGTACAAATAGCATCGTTAAATAAAACAAACTAAGAAGTTAATATTTGTGTTTAGTTGTTGTTGTCTCAGGATTAGAACAAGTGCTGTCAATATTTTGTGGTTATATGTCATGTGATTTAAGCAAAAGAGGAATAAGAAACTAAAATACTGATGACAACTGGGAAGTAACAACAGCACGTGAACGCACCACAACCACAGAGACCGTGAATAAATAAGAGATGTCGACTCGACAACAATGACAAGAAAACTCAGTTTTACACCGTAACTTTCTTTAAACTCTTGGATTATGTGATATAGTATGATGTCACCGTGCTGCTGCTGTTAGTATGACGAATAAAACAAAGCCAAAGTTTAGGAAAATAAGTGTTTGCCAAACCACGTCAAATCATCTGTCGTGGCACCCAGAGGAGTGTGTGGGCACAGAGAAACCGAGAAAGACGCAATAAATCAGGTGAGAGTTGTCTTTTCGATGCCTAAACAACATTTTTTTACACAGAACTTCCATATGTTGTTAATGAGCTCCCATTGGCTTGTTGTAGGTTTTAATTAGCTAGTTAGCATTGAGCTAATGTCACATAAAGTCTACTTTTTATCGCCAAATTGAGATGTAGGATTGAGTATTAGAGGGTGTTTTACAGGATCCCAGTTTGATTTGTTTTCTAAAACAGCCAGCATGACCTTTTTTCTGAAACCCTGGCTTCCTCGGTTCAACCACTGTGGAATACACATGAATGCGTCTTTTGTGACCCAGTATCCAAAACAGAGATATTATGTTGCATTGAAATGTATGTAGTCCCAGCTGAATGAGTTTTCATTCAGAAAGGTTTCATAAATAGGCTTTGAGGGTCTGTTTTATGGTTGCACATATTGCACATGTTGTCCTTGTACTTTGAGCTGTAGGCTTGTTTCTTTATCTTGATGGTCATGATGTTGTGTGGTTGTACATCACATAGTGCTATAGCTTTAACAAGTGTGTCTTGCACAAAATACTTTACAGGGGATAGTTTTGTTGTGTTTTCTACAGGCAGTTGTGTTAGTGCTGTAGCTATGTATGCATGCAAATAGAAGCTAAGTGAACCCATTTTCTCATGGCCTCTTAACTTAATTATGTTTTTCTCAAATAGGCTGTCTTTTAAAATGGACTCAGACGTCTGCCCTGTCTATCAGTCCGACTCCTTGTGTTCTGCTACTGTTCCCGTCGATGAAGCCTCTGAGGGTGGGGCCAGAAGACAGACTGAAGCAGCTCCGCCAGGTTCAGAGGTGGAAGATGTTGAATCCTACAACCTGATCGAGCCTCCTCCGTTAGACTGGAGGTCTGATTCCTCCAGTGAGGCGGGCTCCGAAGATGACCTGGAGGACCCCACCTTCCCTCCTTCTGCTGACAGTCTGGACAAGGCCACTCCGAATGAGCCAGTTTTACTATCTTTGAGTGACACTCTGGCTATGATCGGCGTGAACCTGCAGGAGCTTGTGGGAGCTGTTTCAGAACCAGTACATGTGGAGGTAGAATTGGAAGAAAAGGAAGAAACAGTTGAGAAGGAAGAGGAGGTGAGGGTTGAGGACTTGGAGGATGTTGGGCATTGCCAGGAGGAGATATGTGTCGTGGAGCAAAGGGTGAATGAAGAAGATGTGGTGTTGGCTGTCAGGAGATCAGATGATGATGATGAAGATCACAGCCGCATCCACAGCCTGCTCAGTCAGCTGCAGCTGCTGGCGGAAGAGCCTCAGCCCACCTGCCGGACACCCCCCCACCTGGCTCAGCAGCAGTACTCCGACCTCTGCTCCCCCTCCCTCATAACAGACGACAGCACTGAGTCCACCGGGCTGCTGTTCTCTAAGAGCCACCAGAGAGACCTGCAGGGTCTGCTGCAGTACACAGAGATCAGAGCCACACCCAGCCCCCCCGGTCAGCCCCACAGAGGAGACATGGACGCTGTGGTGTCCGTTTCCTACAGCCAGGAGGACGCTCACAGGTTCTGGGGACATAATGGTCAACAGCAGCTACAGAGGGAGGACTCGCTGCCTGATGAGGAGTATCCTGAGCCTGTGTGGATGAAGACGGGCGAGGAGCCTCCGGAGGAAAAGGAGGCTGCTGCAGAGAGCGAGCAGGTAGGTTCAGGTTCTATTCAAGAAAATATAAATGATAGACTCCAAAATGTGCCTCACCAGATTCATTCATAGATTTCGTCTCTTCTAAACAAAATATTAATTGATTCTAATACATTTTGAAATACATATTGTTTTGTATTCCACACATTTGTGTAAGAAAGATTTGTGTCAATTCAAAGGAATTCAACACATTAAATTAGATAAGATGAATTGCATTTGTTTATCAAAAGAGTTTTTGAAATTGAACCAATGATAACATGTTTTAATGTCATCTTAAATGATAAATTAGGCAAATTGCAATCTTTGAAATTCTCCTGAACTGTTTTGATTTATTATTTTAAAACCATGTTATTAGATATTGACATTTTAATAATGTCTCTATTTACTGTCATCACAGAGTGCAGATCATCCTTCATATAAAGACGGTAAGCCACTTAAAATCACCTTTTTCATGATTTCTTCTGTGTCAAATCTTATTAAAAAATAAATAAGGAGAAGTCCTGGTCTGCTTTAATTTATAACCGATGATATGTATGTATTTTACTCCTGTAGTGCCTGGTCCATGTGACCCTGAAGATCTGTTGGATGGAGTGATCTTCAGTTCCAAGTACCTGGGATCCACTCAGTTGAAATCTGAGAAGAACCCGTCTACAAACGCCCGTATGTCGCAGGCTCAGGAGGCTGTGGACCGCATTAAGGTGAACTCAAATAAAACATATTCTCAGAGTGGGCACTGAAGCACAGCAGATGTTGTTGTTTTGTCATGGACTAGTTTTAAAATCACGGCTCTAGCTGTTTCTTTGTACTGTCATGAAGATAGTCATACAAATCTTATCAGTGTGACTGGTTCTGTTTCAGGCTCCAGAGGGAGAGTCCCAGCCAATGACAGAGGTGGATCTGTTCATCTCAACACAGCGAATCAAAGTTCTCACTGCTGACACTCAGGTGTGTTTTTGTCTCGTTCATTGACTTTACTTTGATATTTCAGGTAATGCATCATCTCAACATACTGCACATATATTTAAAAAATAACCATAGTTTTAGGGTGTCTTTTTTATTTAATTGATTTTGTTAACATTTTGGTTTCAGTCGTAGTTTACAAATGATATGCTTTAACATGTGAGGTTTTATTTGATCTCTCATACCAGGACCATGATATTTTAAATTATTACATGTAATCAAAAGGAATATTTGGTTATCATTTTATCAAATAATTGGGAGCTGAAATAATTTAAAACAAATCTTCAACCTCTCAAACTCAATAGATTTAATGAGATAAAATGGCTGCAACATTTGACATATATGAAACTTGTTTTTTTCTACAAGGCAATACAGACTCAGCTGAAAAAAAACTAGAAAAAGAAAGTTGTTATTTGTAATGGATCATCTATTTTAAGCAAGTCTCTGCAAGTTGAATTGAAAAGCAAACCTTCCTGTCTTCTCTCGCCTTCTATTTTTATTAACACATTCATGTCTTGTTTCCACTCAGGAAGCCATGATGGACCACGCTCTGCAGATGATCTCTTATATTGCAGACATCGGCACCATTGTGGTTCTGATGGCACGAAGGAAACGTAAAGGACAGGATGCTGACCCCGCCTCCAAGTCTTCCTCCACATCCTCCTCTGTGCCTCAGAAGAAATACTCAATGATCTGCCACGTCTTCTTATCTGACGATGTGAGTTGATTATGTTTTTGTCATATCATGAACCCAACAGCTGGTACAGGATTACAAAAGAGTTTCCTGTTCTGCTTTATTTGATCCTCAATGTGGCCACAACTTCATCCTTTGAAATCACCAGTAGAGCATTTAGCTGCAGATAATGTGTTTACTGGAGCATTTAGCTAAACACATTATTAAGGTGTCTTTTGCTCCCCTCAATGTTGCGTCTTTGCTCTGGACAACAGTCTCAGATTCAGCTTGACCTGGTTTCCTTCCCCCAGACAGACAGCGAGTTCTCCTGAATATAAAAATGGTCTGGCGGTCGTCCCAGTTTCCCACTGTTGGCAAGACTGAATAGGGGGAGGAAGGGTCTCTTTTTAGAACGTAATTAGCTGTGGGATACTGAATGCCATAGGGCCACTGCTTGTACTACTTTTTTCCCAACTAAACTGTTAACATATGAAGAGCTGTATAAGAAATGTATTTATAGATACAGTATATATACCTTTGTTATATTTGACTGAGCTGTGTTCAAACCAATGGTAAAATACTCACTATTGTTACTGTTTTGCAATAGTATCACTAATTCAATGTTGAAATAAATGTATTTATATATCACAGCTTCTCATGGTTTAGTGTTTAACTTTAAAGTGAGATTTACAATGAATAGGGTAACAGATAAGTCACCTTTCACAGGAGTTTTTTGTTGTTTTTGTTTTAGGGTGTGACATGTGTTTTAGGCGCACTGTTTAATGTTTTGCAAATTAACTAATTTGCCTTCATTTGTTCATATGAAAACAAAGGGTAGAAAAGTGAAGGAACAATATTTATTTAGCAAATTGGACCTAAGTCAGTTCTCTCTCCTCTCCTTGTCTCTTCATCCAGGCTCAGGTGATCGCCCAGGCCATCGGTCAGGCGTTCGGTGTGGCCTACCAGCAGTTTCTCCAGGCCAGCGGCATCAAGGCCAGTGACCTGAGGCCGGGCGAGTACAGTGACTACCTGGAGAGTCAGGAGCTCTACAACGGAGACCTGGCCCACTTCTCCGACTCTCAGAACATCCGAGATGTAAGCACAGTGATTGTGACTTAGTCTTAACACAAAGCACAGTCGGCTAATTGTTGTTGTTAGGATGTAAATTGATGTTGTTAGAAAAAGACACTAAGAAAGCAATGGGAGAGAAGTAATCTATAAAGCAAAAACACAACATTTCTAAGATTAAAGTCCTAAATGTAAGATAAAAACACTTCAGTGAGATTAAAGTCAAGAAAAACTCAAATATTTACCAGATTCTTTTGTCATGTCACCACATTGCTGGATTTTGCCAAGTTATATAAATCTCATCACACCAGAGTAAACCGGTTTACAGGAAATGTCAAAAGCATGCGTTATTGAGGGGTTGTAACAGAATGACACATGTTGATAACCTTGCTATTTCCAATGCGTATTTTCTTTTACATTTGTGAGTTTGTTCTCTCAATTAAACTTCTTTAATCCTGGATAAAATCAAAGTTTTTATCCCACAGTGGCCCCAATTAGGCGTTGCAGCAGCTGTAATAAACTTGGCTCTATGAATAACAATATATTTCAATACTGACCCTGAAAAAGATAAATATAGAGAAATAATTGGTCAAACAAATAATATTTTTTTCTTTGCTGTCTATCTTAGGTAGCCATCACAAAGGCTGCTGGAGAGATCTTGGGCCTGGCGGTGGTGGAGTCGGGCTGGGGCTCCATCCTGCCCACAGTGGTTGTGGCCAACCTCCTCCATGGGGGGGCGGCTGAGCGCTGCGGCGAGCTGAGCATCGGGGACCGCATCATGTCGGTGAACAGCACCAGCATGGTGGGGCTGCCCATCACCACCTGCCAGAACATCATTCGGGTAAGAAGGGAAGACGGAGTGGAAATAAAAATTAGAATGACTCTTATAACCGTACATATTTCAACAGCAATTAAAGTGTTATTGATATTATGCTGGAATGGCAGAGTTTATTTAATTGATTGTGATTTCTGCCTTCTTTAAAGCAAGTGTTATGTCTTAAGGATGCACTAGATGGCACTGTGTGTTTTGTTTTTGTATTGATTTGAAAGTGGATTTAGATATATTACATTACATTACATTTAGCTGACGCTTTTATCCAAAGCGACTTCCAATAAGTGCGTTCGACCAACAAGATACAAACTTGAAGAAAACAAAATCATATAAGTACATCAGGTTTCATAGAGCTAAAACATTTCAAGTGCTACTCAACTGGCTTTAGATAAGCCAGTCCTTTATTAGTATATAAGTGCTTTGTTAATAGTTCTATTGCTCAAAGTGGAGTCGAAAGAGATGAGTTTTAGT
>NW_011343704.1:47722-49309 GCF_000735185.1 Notothenia coriiceps | reverse complement strand
CAGTCTGCGCCGGCAGATGGGCAAACTATCTGCATGATCCTGATCTCAATGGGGAGCTCAATTCCACCATTTTGGAGCCAGGATAGCAAACCCACGTGTTTTTGCTGATGGGAACTTGGGTCCCCTCGCAGTGCGGGTGCAGTGAGCTGTTTGGCTGATGCAGAGCGGAGTGCACGTGCTGGGGTGTACGTTTAAACATGTCCTGGATGTAGGAAGGGCCAGATCCATTCGCGGCATGGTACGCAAGTACCATTTCTCTTGAAGTGGTTTCTAGCGTGTATATGCAGCAGCGGGGTTGTAGCACGAGCGATGTTTGCAGTGAAGGACAGTTGTGTTATCTAGGATCACACCCAGATTCCTTGCAGTCTGAGTCGGGGAACAACAGAGGTTCCGATGTTGCTTGTTAGTATAAACAAGTGTATATAAACTTGGGTTTTGAAAGGACCAAGATCGGTATCATCCAGTTGTTTGTAGCAAACCTGAACTAAGAAAAAAGAGTCAGCAGGGCCGCTATACTTTTAAAGGACATTTAAAAATGCTTCTATAATTCATGACATTCACACATAATCCAACCTTTTTGTTTGTTTCAGGACTTAAAAAGCCAAAAGTTTGTGAAGCTCAGCATCGTCCACTGGCCCACCGTCACCATGGCGATTATTAGGAGGCCAGATCCCAAGTTTCAGCTGGGCTTCAGTGTGGAGGACGGCATTGTAAGTCAATATTAAATTTTTGGTTTGTTGCTATGTTAAACTGGACTCTGTGTCATCCTCAGTTAGTTGTGCTGTTTTCTCCAGTCTGTGACAACATTATCTGCTTATTAACGCTATTTGTCTTTATTTGAAAGTAAAAACATCTCTTTTTCTGTTTGCAGATCTGCAGTCTGATGCGGGGCGGCGGTATCGCAGAGAGAGGAGGCATTCGTGTTGGTCATCGGCATCATTGAAATCAACGGGCAGAGCGTTGCGCCACAACGCACGACAAGATCATCCAGATCCTACAAATGCCTGTCGGAGAGGTGAGGATGAAATGTTTTTATTTCATAAACAGAAACATAAATACAATAATTAGACCCTTTCACCTACTGTTTCTGCCTTTATATTATCATGTCATATTTACAATTACATTAAAAATTGTGTCTCCCTGTTGGCAGATTCATGTTGAAGACCATGCCAGCTTCAACGCATATCGACTTTTAACCGGACAGGAGCAGCCCGTGTTTCCTTGAGCTTGCTTAAAGGAAAAAAATAGCTGGCACCTGTTTGTCAAGCTATACCTGCAACTTTTGTTTGCCAATTATGAAAATATTATCAATTTATAATACAGCATAGCATACGCTGTTGTCACATCACTGAATACAACAAACTAGTCTAGCTATATATATTTTTAAGATTTTTAACATACGAATGTTATATTGTGAAAGCTTATTTTAAAGGAACGAGGATAGATGGCTGCTTGCCCATTTATATTTATCCTGATATTTAACAATGCAGGCCAGTTAGCTGAGATACAATGCCTCATAAGGCATTAATATATTTGGCCTCACGTGGCTTTAAAATTGTAGTGTAATGGTGTTTATGTTCTGCCTGT
>NW_011343704.1:42476-47677 GCF_000735185.1 Notothenia coriiceps | reverse complement strand
GACCAGTCAAATTAATAAAATGGACTTCATCTTAGATCTGGGTCGAATAATATCGATTGCCTAAGGTGGAGCGACCCTACCAGGGGAAAAATTGAGTTGTCACCACCCGAGACACGTCGATCGTTCATCGGAACCATCATTCGTCACTTGGTTTGGGCACAACTTTTATAAGGAGAATAAAATCCCTTTCTCATCTATGATGGGCAACTCCAGCCTAAAATAGGCGTTAAAACTAATGGAGTAGAGGTCTCTCTCCCTGTTTCGCTCTGACCTGCCAAATGTCTCGTCTCCGTTTTAAACGTGTGTTCATCTCGCCGGTTCATAGCGTCTTCGGAGGCAAGTTCACATCTGAGTTTGAGGCAGACTAAATGACGACCATGAACAATCGCCACACATTAGCTATAAAATAGTTATCATGACGCACTATACCAAGAATTGTTTTTGCAGTGGGGTCAGTAAATACTTTCCCGATTATGAATCCTACTAAAGGTGAATTTGTACAGGTCTGACATTTGTACTTGACGGAGCATAACCATACGACTTGAATAAACGACGAAGACCAAAAGTAGCCTGAAGTTGACTAACAGGGGTCTTGTTCGCGGTTCCTTCTGGGTTCGTTTGCTCGGAAACTCCCTCGGGGGGGTGAGTCTAGAAACCATCTGAGTCGGCTACTTTCTAGGACAGGGTCGGACTAGGGTGCGGTGTGGGTGGTTAGTCGCTTTGGGGTACGTGGAGACTTGGACAAGGTTGGCTGTCACTAGAACTCGATCTTACGTTCGAGTTTGATTCCTATCTTTTTACACAATTCCTGTTCTATTTATCTTTTGCGGGACTTGTCTCTAAGTCAGAACGTATTCTTCTTTTGCCACTTACAGGAGTGGGTCGACCCCAAAGCAGTTTGGATATGACAGATACTCGTAAAAAGTATAAACGAAAGTAAAGAGTTTGAATTAGTAGTATTGTACAAAAAGTGTTATGTACACTAAACAGTTCTAGAGATCGGAGAATTCCTAAGTTTTAGCTTCTAGTCCTGCATGAAGCACGTCTTTATATGATAGATGTGTCGTGACACGGTATTGAAAGTGTCCTGTATCTTTGTCTTTTCTACAAATGAGGAGGATAGACATTTTAACCTCACCAGAGCACACCTGATTGTTTCTTGGACTAAACACCGGGAACTCACACTCAAACACGCAGTGTCTTTATTTGGAAAAACTAAGCGAAGAGGAAAACACACACTGATAAAGAGTGAGTGATCTACCACTGGATTAGGTACAAAATTCCGCGTAAGTCTTATTAGCCGATGTCTGTTGCTTCTGTAAGCCAAATTGTCAACAAATATTAATTTTATCCGTCAACGTATCGAGTAAGATAGTGTGAAAGCTCATTCATTCTCATTCATTAATACAAACCAAAAAACCGTAACTATCAAAGGGATGTTGATCCGTGTGGGTGCACAAGCCAGGTCGGTCGAAAAAGGTTAGCTTCGTCAACCACCTTGGAGAAGTGCCGGCTGGGTCCCTACCAACAAAACCCGTCGTCCCCAAAGACCAACTTCTCAGACAAGCTTTCCACAGTCGACTTAATTTTTTAGGTCGTAAATGAGCACCTTTTTGTGCAAATCTAGGACGCTGTATCCTCTCTATGTTCTAGAAGATCGGAGAAATTCCCCTAGAGTGTTAGCTTTCTCAGTCATCCTCATGAAGCAGTCTTTATATGCATACAGAATGTTTCGTGCCACACGGGTCTATTGAACGTGTCTGTCATCTCTTTCCCTTTCTACCTACACATGACATAGAACTATTTTAACAATCACATACAACACCTGATTGTCTTACATGGCGACTAACGCCCACCCGGCGAAACTCACCCTACCCTTAAACACGACAGTTCCGTCTTTTATTTGGAAAACTAACGAAGAGTGAACACAACCGAGCGTGATCGACAAAGAGTGAGTCGATCTAACTCACCTCGACATAGGTACAAATTCTCGCGCCCATGTCTATGAAGATGTCTGTGTCTCTCTGTAACAAATGTTCACACATAATTAATTATTTTATAAACTGTCAACGTGTCGAGTAAAGTATCAGTGTGCAAAGCATGTCCTTCATTCTGATTAGATAATACAAAAAAAAAAAACCCGCTCAACTACATCACGGATGTTGATCCTGTGTGGGTGACAACAGCCCATGGGACAAAGTGAGGGCTTCCGTCCACAACTCACCTTGGCGAACGTGCCGTGTCTTGGAGACTACGTGTTTTGCTTCGTACAAGGGCGGCGTCCACGTGCCGTCATCGTGGGTGGACACGACCCCTAAGCCACGACACGTCAAACGAACAACACACACGTCTTTTGTGTAGCATTGTACTGTATTCCTTCACCCACCTGATATGAAGTGATCACTGCATAAGCGAAAGCAAACGGCCGGGGGGTCCCATCTTTCAGTCTTGTTCAGACGGCTCCTGGCTCTTTTAATCGCTGCGATCCACTTTTCCCTCCTCTCCGCGTCTTTTGGAATGCGATAATAAGATACACCTTTCTTCTTCCCACGCCTATTTGTGCAACCTGGTGCACAGCAGTTATCCACCATCCTCGACAGTCTGCCAGTGCCTGCCAATGAATTTACTGACGCGATTACTGCCAAAATGGCTGCCCCCTTCGTTTCTCGTCACGTGACCAGCATATGTGACATCATCCGCAGGAGCTCTATAGTGTGTATCCAATCAAAAGACGTGCACGTGCTAACGTCATCGTACGCCTGCTAGCTGGCCCGTTGTCGCCAACTCAAAATCTGATTGGTTAACGCCACAGTTTTGTTTCCGTTCACTTTCATCTACAGGCGACCACACTGTTGATTCTGAAGGCCTAAGGGCAGATTTCTTGGACCCTGGCAATACATTATGGCTGAAATATGATTGGATATGCTCTAACATAAAGGCCAGCCCTCCAAATCTCGTTCTGAGGCTGGAAGCAGCGCAACCAAGAGGAAAGCTATGAAATGAAGAGAATAGACTACAGGGAATAATTTAATACATATTTGTGGAAAAAATATATCAAAATTTAATTTATATTCTGATGATGTTTAGGCCAGCAGAGAAGGCCTTGCTGGCCCTGACGGCCCACCACTGGGTATTAGAGACAAGGGAACCGGAAGTGTTAAAATGCCACTGTCAATTCCGGGTTCAAGTACTCGTTCCTGCAACACACATTTTTTTTACTGGTTTAAACATCTATAGATCATCTTGACCTATTTCTTGATGCATTGAGTTGTTGACAAGTGATTTGCTAATTAGATAATTGGGTTAATTAGCAGGTGATTAGGTGAACCAAAATAAAGTGGCCAATATGGGAAAATACATATGGCCATTGCTGATCCGTCAGCCGTCTCTGTGTTAAATAATGAATGCCAACCTTGCTTTAATCTGCTCTTACCGCCACATAAGTGGGCTTTGATTCATCCAAGAAATTCAGATGATATAAAGGAAGTAGTCCATCACTTTATGTAACCTCACATTGGCTTTCCTGTGATTGCCTTACCTTTCTAGCCCTCTCATGTTTTGCGATTGTGGCGTGCCACACCCATCAGGGACCCAATTAGCCTTAATGTATATGAGCAGATATACAATTGTGGCCACACAGGCCTTTCTGTTACATTTACTTGAGAGGGTGCATTAGATGCATTTTATAATGCCACCTATGTGACAAGGTAGACTTGCTTAAGATGCAAAAGGCCTTAATGTTACTTTTGTTTATTGATTTTTACATCTAGTGGAAGAAATATTTTGAAGCTAGTGGAGAATAGGGGTGGGGCGGGGTAGGCAGAGTATGACAGTCATTTTACCTAGCAAGTCCATTTTATATATCTGTGGTATCAGCTTTCAACAGATGACTATCTGTTGAATAATAAGTGAGTTTGATTTTCTTGGGAGAAGGTCACGGACAAACTGCTATTTAAGATTGAATGTGCACTCAGAGAGCAAACAAACCCAAAACAAACTCTGCATTGCAACTCAGTGTGTACATTTTTGAGAAAAGAAGACATCAATCAATCCCGAACGTCGATATACGTTTGCATCCCTTTAGCCGTACACATTTGCCAAGTAATGAAATCTGTGCATGGCTCCCCTGTTATCGATTTCACAGAGGCCCTAATTTGCTGCTTGAGATCAGGCAGCTCCCTCTCTCCTTTAACACCCCCCCCCCAACCTCTCTCTTCCTCACCATCTTTTTCTCTCTCCTATGCAAGCATACACAACACACACATCGTGTCATGTGTTACACATTCATGCCTTGGGCAGCATATTGAACGCTGGCCGCAGCAGACGGGAAATCCTGTAGGGCAAACTGTTTAGTGCAGTTAGATATGATTAATAATATGTTGAGAGGGGTCGTAAGCCATCAAACAGCTCATCATAAGCACATATCACCTGGTAATCACACACTCACATTACCACATACATTTATATCTGCCATTTTGGACTGGAGATGCTTATTGCAAGTGCTTTACAGCTCTGTGAATGGATACACTTCTGTGTAGGGGTTTGAATATACATTTGTGCCAGTGGTAGCCAACTGGCTGATTCTCAAATGCAGTCCTTTGGCGGGATGTTTTAAAACCAGTGAGCTGACGGTTCAAATCTACAAACAGAAGACACCATTGAGACAAAACAGCTATAACCTCAAAATAGTGCAAAAGCCATGCAAGAAGCAGCATAACTCATACGGCAACAATGTGCAATATAATATGTGCCCGTAAATTACTAAGCATTTTACCACATCGGTTCCCTTGAAATCAACGTTTTTTGGAACAAGTTTGTTAGAAGCCTGAAATAAGGTCTGTGGTTAAAACTTGCTTTGGAGATATTCACGTTTTGTTCTCCGACATAAAATACGTCAGTAATTACCCCATTTGTGAATGTTGGAAGCTTCTATATTTCACCTTTTTTAAATTAATTTTCACTTATATCAAAACAGAACAGGGCACATGAAAATGCAGATGTGTAATCATACAATTGAATTGAATTACATTTGTACCAGAAATAAAAATGTCATTGCATATACTGTGCCGGCACATACACAGAATATGTATATATACACACATACATACACACCCACAGATGCACTTAAAGAAATAAAATAATAAAATAAAAAAAATAAATAATACAATCCACTAAAATAAACAGTAAATTAAAAGGGAAGG
>NW_011343704.1:10675-42431 GCF_000735185.1 Notothenia coriiceps | reverse complement strand
TCGTGAAATGGGGACGACCATTGTGGCATAATACGGCCACTGATAATAGCTCGTAAGTAACATTGTCAACGCTCATCAACACATGTACGCACCCCTAACAGACGTCAATCTTTTAAGGTGACATCGCTGGTTATGTAATTACCTCTTTGGGATTTACAAATTCGTGGGAGATACTTTGCAGTTCGATAAGGGCGTGTCGTGGGGTTTTTTATTTAGAGACCGCGGCGGTGACTCGGACTGAACGACTACCCCCAGGGCTGAGAAAAAAAAAGAGGTTTCCCCCCGACTGTCTTTTTCAAACTCTTTGGTGACACGATGTTCGGAAGTACTGTCTTTAATTCATTATTTGATAGAACATTGCTATAAGTGTTTCTTATTTTCCGTCGTGAAATAATAGTTTGCGTACTACCTTAATGTAACGTTAATCTTATTGTGGTGTGTGGACCTCACATAGGGGGATCCGGGGGCAAGCTCCCCCGGGAAGATTTTTGAATATTGAAGTTAAAAGCATCAATCTGGTGCACTTTGAGAGCAGAATGAAGAGATCTATGGATACATCTCTTAACTCCCATTCTTTATGGATATTTTACATATCACTCCCCTTTTAAACTTTATTTTACTGTCATATAGTATTTCATACCTGTTTTTCATTTATTCTCTTTTTTTTTATAACTATAATGATCATATAAACGTTTGCCTCGGAAATAATTGTTTACATTAATGGTGACCAAAACGTTTGAGACCCACTGAGATAACACTGAGAGAGTCCTTTAGCTCACTGAGTCTCTCAGTCTGACAGGAGAGGACTCTCTTCCACTTTGTTGTTGAAAAAACTCCTTATATCCGTTAGCGTAGCTCGCTAGCACCAGAAGTTAACAACAACGATATCCGGTACCGGTGCTCTCTCTCTCTCTCTCTCGCGCGCGCGCGCACGCACACAAAATGGCTCGTTCCACACACACACAGAGCCGAGCTTTAATGAAACACAGAGACCCAGACGTAACAGTACTCTACTGCATCATATTATTTTCGAATCAATAATTTTTAAAAATATGAATTATTATTATTTTTTTAATAACCATTTTTCCTCCTGGTCTCTCGCGCCCCCCCCCTGTCATGCCTCCCCCCACTTTGAGAACCACTGTTGTAGCAGGACAGGGGAAAAGGTAAACCCTCTCCTACAGGTTCCCTGAGAAAAAGGGGAGTGGCTAATCAAGCCGGAGGAAACCAATCAAGGAAATGATTGGCACCTGTGTGCTGTTAAAAGGAGGACAGCATGTCATTCAAAAAGGCCCATAGAAGCCTCTGATGTTCAAACCCCAACATTCACTTATGGTGCAGGTAGTGCTTTTAGTGCACACTTGCAGACTTGTTTTCTAACTCCAGCTCAGCCTTTAATAGGGACACCTGACAGCCATAGTCACCCATGGCCCATATCTAATCCTCATCTAGACCCTGTCAATCAATCTCTTGCGTGGGAAACTGAAGATGTATCACTCATCTAAAACAGGAGAGCGTGCCCTAAGTCTTTCATCTTCCTCACCACATTCACTATCTCAGTCTCAGCATGGGCTTCCAGCATATATCCCTACTCCTGCCCGAGGTTTGAATCAGATTGCAGAAAAACACCAGCAAGATTGGGACATGCTACATAAAGAAATGGGTGAACAAAGTTGGTCAATAAAAGAACTCACAATGAGTTTGAGGGGAGTACAGGATTCCACGAAAGAACATCTCAAGAGTCTTTCAGATCAAATAAGTGCAAATCATTGTCAACTCATCACAAATACTGCATCTCATAAAGAACGTATGGAAAGAGAAATGGATAACATTTTGAAATGAATCAAAATGGTTGTGGAAGAGGAACTGAAAAAATCTGAAACCTCGCAACTATCACAGATGCGCTTCATGATGGAACAATTGCAAGGAGAAATTCAACAGGAGCTCAACTGTTGTTTTACCGATACTCAAAAAGGCATCACTGGGCTATCAATAACCATGGAAGTAAATCACAATGCAAAGAAGCCTTTTTTTTTTTCTTTTTTTTTTTTAAATAGATTTTCTTTTTCTAAATAATTTAAATGAAAATAAAATCTATTTAAAAAAATTAAAAAACACGAGGGGAACTTCGTTCCAGTGGTGGGAGACTTTGCTTACTTAACAGAAAATACATTCTCAGAGGGAATTTTGTTTTTCCAAACAAAAAGGGATGCCTGGAAATGGTTCAGTGTCAGTTGTAAAATCGAAAAAAAAAGAACGGTCAATCACCCCACAAGAGCAGGAAAAGTCGAATGTGTCAAATTCCACTTCTACAAACAATCAGCTGGGTACCTCTTATAGTCCCCAACAGCTAGTTGTACCAATTTCCATAGGTACCTGGCGTGGAAAAGCAATAGTTGACACAGGAGCCAGCTACACTCTCATTCATGAGTATCTCTGGATGGAGTTAAAGGGATCAAATGTCGACCTCCAGCCATTGGAAGAAGGTCCTTTGTATCTGGCAAATGGTGAAGCAGCCACTCCCATTGGATGGGGAAACCTCTCGGTAAATCTACAAAATCAAGTGGCCACTTTCCCTATAGCTGTCCTTGGGCCCAAAGCTCTAGTCTAGCCTATGGTGTGGTCCTTGTTCTAAATTTCATTTCAGATACTGGAATGATAATTAGCGTGGCTGATGAAGAGTATTGCTTTAAGTCCAACCCCTCTGTTATCTACCCCTTCCAGCCAGGGAATGCCAACATCCCTTGGAATAGATATCCAAAAAAAAAACACTGCATCAGCCAGGGCAAAGTCTTTCCTTAATAAGCTCCGTTCCACCACCCTTTCTCTCTTTGGAACCGGTGCGACTGGCAGTCAAAGATTACATCAACATCGCTGTGTCAGATGCAAACTTAAAGGATGGCGAAAAGAAACAATTACGACAGCTCCTTGAGTCTAAACCCCAGGTCTGCACAAATCAGCCTGGTAAAACCGATGTGTTGAAGCACACCATCTATTCCACAAACTGTGTGCCAATCAAGCAAAGGGCCTACCGAATGTCCCCTGTGAAGCAAACCATTGTGGAAGAACAATTAGGAGAGTTGATTATATCAGGAGTCATTGAACCTTCCCATTCTGGATGGGCATCTCCTGTAGTTCTGCCACCAAAGAAAGATGGAGGCCACCGATTTTGTGTGTAGATTTTAGGAAAGTTAATGCTGTCACAGAAACTGACGCATACCCTTTACCAAACATTGATGAAATCCTCTAATCACTTTCTGGAGCTTCCCTTTTCTCCATTGACTTAAACAGTGGGTACTTGCAAGTACCGATAGATCCAGAAAGTAAAGCACAGACTGCCTTTGTCACTCACTGTGGCTTGCATCATTTCAATGTCATGCCCTTTGGTCTAAAGAATGCTCCTGCCACCTTCCAAAGGCTAATGGAGAAAGTCTTAGATGGCCTGCGGGGAGTAATCTGCCTGGTCTATCTTGATGACATAATAGTTTATTCGTCATCTGTGACTCAGCATTTTGAGCGTCTGCAGACTGTAATGGATCGACTTCACAAAGCCAATCTGACAGTCAACCTAAAAAAGTCCAGATTCTGTATGAAAGAAATCAGATTTCTTGGCCATATTGTCTCTGGAGAAGGAGTCAGTGCGGATCCTGACAAAGTTGAAGCAATAAGATCCTACCCTGCACCAACTAATCTCAAGGAAGTACAGAGGTTCTTGGGACTAGCAGGCTGGTATCATACATTTCTACCCGACTTCTCAAAAATTGCTCAGCCTCTGAACGACCTGAAAAAAAAGAGAGACCTTTCCTCTGGAATCAAGCATGCCAGCATTCCTTTGATCAACTGAAGTCCAGTTTGATCTCTCCGCCTATCTTGGGTCACCCAAATCCAGATTGTCCTCTCTTTGTCTATGCAGACGCAAGTGGTATAGGTCTTGGAGCGGTGTTGACTCAGAAAACGGAAGCTGGGACAGAAATAGTTCTCGCCTATGCCAGCAGAACCCTAAACAGAGCTGAAAGGAACTACTCTGTCACAGAGAAGGAGTGCCTTGCAATAATTTGGGCTTTGGAGAGATGGCAACATTACCTGGAGCTAAAGCATTTGCAGTCATTACAGATCATTCTGCTTTGAAATGGGTTCTGTCATCCACCAAAACCTCCAGCCGCCTCATCAGATGGGCACTAAGATTGCAAAGGTTTTACTTTGTCGTGGAGTACCGAAAGGGAAAACTAAATTGTACCCCTGATGCCCTTTCNGAAGGGCGTATGAGTATAGCGAGTCAGAAAATGACTGTCACTGACACGTGAAAACTCTTCTCACTCACCCACACAACTGACCTTTGTTCATCGTCACTGGGTTGTGTTCAGGAAATTTGTTCTGTATCATTTTGAGTTGCGTCTCGACAACCGGGTGTCTCCTCCGACAAACTCGGAAGTTGTACAAGTCTCGTCAGTGCGTGCTGGCCGAGTTGTGGATTCCGGACGTCGGAATCTCCGTTTGGTCTTTGTAGACATATGACATCCAAAGTAAGTGGTTTAGTAATAAAACCCTCGAACATGAATGTACAGTCCCTCAAGTCAAGTTAAATAACACCGAAATAAGTTGTAGGAAAAACAAATGTTAAGGATCTTCGAATTCTATTAAGCAGGGGTGAGGTGACCGTTCGAAAGACAATCATGTGTAGAGTTAGATTACATGGTGTACATCAGTCTCTCAACTGATGTACACCGGACCGTCCAATCTATGTCGTGTCTCATAGAATGATGTCGGGGCACGTGTAACAATACACTGGACTTTCCCCGGATAAAACGATTAATAAAATCCAAAGTATTATACCAAATCCTATAGTGTAAAAGATGTAGAGGACTAAAGAGTACGTCGGTAAGAGATGAGTATTTATACCGTGCGTCTTACACTCTTTATTTGTAGAGATAACCAGGAACACCGGAACAGTGAGGACATTCCTGTATCCCTCTTCTAACGAAACAGATTTTTCTCCCTGTGTAACATCAGTAAAAGTTTAATTAAACTCACAAAACACGGAGATGACATCACTGGTAGTTGACTGCCGGGCGCCCGGTTTAGACCGTGCGGTCTGTAAGAGTAGGCCGTGCGCGACACCGCGACCGCCCACCAATCTTACGCGTGTGTGTGTGTGTGTGTGTGCGTACGTACGTGTGTGTGTGTTATTGTTATTGACACAAACAGACCTACACACAGCATCTAAACATGAATGTCCTTAATCATACTGCAGATTTACAATATGCAGGCTTTAAAGGATTCCGTTACTTTTACCATTTCAAACCTTCCTTCTAACCATCTTTCCCCCTGAAAACAACAGATGCTAGTGAGTAATTGATATTTTACAGTGATCTTGCACATTGCGCAATAATTGAAGAAGATCGCATGACATGAACAAATGATCTTCAGTTATCAGTGTTATGATCCGATGAGCTTGAATAAATAATACGTTTATTTATTATAAACTGAATAACCTGGCCACAAACATCTCCTCTAATCATCAGAAGAAACTTGTGTGTGTGTAATGGCCCAAATCATCCCTCATACTGTAGCTGCGCTCAGATGCGTTCATGTTCACCATGTTTAGGTTGGACGAGCTCAGAGGGATAATTCCACTCCTTATAGACGTTTAAGACTGTAGCCACTAATCCGGTCAGCCTATTATAATGCTCCTGCTCTCATAACACACCAATGAGTACTGAACTTTAACCTTTGACCTTCCAGCTTGTTCTTATCCACCAGAGACTTCAGACTACAGAGCTTGAGGAAGAAGGAAAATGATTGAACAGTGTTAGTAATCACCTCTCTGTGGAGAGAAAGCTTTGAGCCTTAAATCCTGAAAGATGGCTTCATTTAACTGTGAGCTGAAATCACAACAGCCACACTTGGCGTACTATCACATTTAAAATAACTTTCCCTGCGCTGATCAACTCAAACGCAATAAGAACTTGGTTCAAAACATTAGTCAAGAGCTTTGCATAATACTGTAACTTCAGATTTTGTTATCATAATGTAGTGCTATGATATTTATCAGTATGGTAAAATGGGATAGAGGTTGGAGATGTTCTATATTCTTTGCTGCTGTTGATCGCTGAAAGGTTTCGCTGGTCCTGATTGACAAAGCTAGTCAATGTTGGAAGAAGTACTCAGATCCTTTACTTAAGTAAAAGTAAAAATACTATGGTCTTAAAATACTCAACTACAAGTAAATGCCCCTAAGTATTTGATTCAAAATGCACGTAAAATACAAAAAGTAAAGTACTCATTCTGCACAACGGTCGATTTCAGAATAATATTAAGTGCAGAAGATGTATAATCTTATTGTACTTCAATAGTACACATTATGCAGAATATATATTTTTACAGTATCATATTATTGTTGTTATTATAAATACATTTTAGTTGCATTAAAATGTTGTAGTTTGTCAATTTGGACCATATTTAGTACTGAGTAAATATACTTGAAATACTGTGTAGGTTAGCAGTACAGTACTGCTTTATGCCATATCAGCATATCTTGTGTTTTGATATGTACAGAGTAAATGTGTGTTAAATAAATGTTGTGGATTAAAAAGTGCCTCTTATCATCTGAAATGTAGTGGAGTAGAAGTATAAAGTATCATTAAATGGAAATACTCCGACAAAGTACAAATATGTTAACAAAGTACTCAAGTACTTTGTTGCCTCTGTGTTTAGTGTCCTGTCTGTCTGTAACTTTGTGTGGTGTTGTTACCACTGAACAGGTCTCTCTTGAGAATGAGACCTTGTGTCTCAATGAGATTCACCTGTATAAATAAAGGCTAAACAAAAAGTTTAAAAAAAAAGTACAATACTTGAGTAAATGTACTTAGTAACTTTCCACCACTGAAGCTAGTTATGAGTAATTTAATTTAATAAGTTAAAGCTACAGGTCTCAAATAATAACATTTCCCCAACACAACACAACATTCTCGATTACCTTTGCTGTAGTGTGAATGTTAATCTAAGGCTTAAGCATGGAATAGGTTCGAAAGACATTAAAGTGCTTATCAAATGAGCAAAATGCACATGGTTTATCTGTGAGGGCGTCAGCAGCGAGGATCAGCACTCGTACTATCAGCTGATAGGAGGAGGAGCCGAACAGGAAGAGCATGAAATCTTTCTGTGACACCCATTGTGGCTGCAAGACTGTCCCTCTGTTCCATCCTGTATTACACAGACACACACATAAGAGCATGCTGGGAGCTAAAGGTTTAAACAGTGCTGCCAAAAGACAGAGACAAAGTGGTGTTTACTAGTCTGTGTGTCTCTTTAACAGCTCTTTAAGGTGGATGCTCCTGGCGCTGTGTGCCAACCATTAGCGCCTTGATTCTCACCTCCAACAGCAGAATGAGATGCTTCCCAGCAGCTGTTTCCCTCTGAATAACCGGAACATGCTAATGCCAGGGCATGAAAATACTTTTTCAATTGTACTGTCCTTTCTTTACAAGAAACTCTCAATGCCGTCACACATTTGATCATTCATTACACGACAGGTTTCTACAGAAAACAAAAGAAAACCTTACCTCTTGCCTTCAGCTCCGTGTTACCATGTAACAGCAGGAAACTCTAAAGAGGAGCACCACAAACCTTAGACACAGACGGAGAGTCACAGAGAGAGAAAGCAAAAAGAGGAAGTGAGTCAACCTTGGGTGCTTCTGAGGAAGCTATCTTTTTTCTTCACGTGGACCCGAGCATTAACAAAAAGGTTAAGAGAGAGCTGAAGGGTGAAAGGGAAAGTCAGCTGAACAGATTTCTCTTTATTCTAGTTATCTTGTCAAGTAATATCAATATTTATGAAACTTCCACACAAGCATGGCTCTCATAGTCATGCTATGTAGAGTTTAATGTCCCTGCATTAAGCAGACATTTGTTGTAGAACGACATCACCCACAGAGATGATAGAGATGTGGCCAGAGAGCAATTTTAAGTTCCATTTCATGAACACATATTGACCAAACATTCTTTAAATACTAAAACAAACCACTGTTTTTGATTTGGATTTATGTTCTTGCTCTGGCCGTTGGCTGTATTGGTAACATAATGCTCAACAAAGTATGTGCTGAGCTCTTAAAACCATGGTGATTTTTTTTTAAGTCCAGTCTGCTCAAGACAAGCTCAAGCCTTGTTTTTGTCTCTTTCTCAATATCAATCTTAGAAAAACTAGATTACTTCTGTGGAATGCCAGGAAAGTCCAATCGAAAACAGATACGTATAGATAGTGTGGGGCCAAATCGAAAGGCTACAAAGTGCCATGACGGCTGAACCAAGCTTTGAACTACTGACTGACTTAATGTTATCATAAAGCAGAGAGACAGAGACCAAGTTGAGCTTATCGCGCAGCTCTCATTCCTGGCTGGACCCCGAAGAAGAACAGCAGGAACCCACATGCTGACTGAAGTCTCCAGACAAATATGTGAGGATCTTTATTTCTCCGTCTGGATCCTTCTTGGCTGGATCCTTCTAACCTTCTCGGCTTCATCTGCAATCCCTTATTACCTAATAAATCCTTTTCAGGTTGGGATTGATGAGCAATTTGATGACCTGATCTCTGACCTTTGCAGCAGGTCTGCTCACGCTGAGCAATATCCAATATCATACTCATACATCGATACCAGCAGTGGCTTTAAACCACTATGAATCTCCCGAATGCCACTTAAGAGCCAAACGTTTAGATTCATACACTAGAGAGATTTACCAGAATAATTATCACATATTGTACTTCCTGTATTAATGCTCAGTAATGTGTTTCTTTTCTCAAAATGTAAACTGTGAAGCACTTTTTAACTTGGAAAGAGACTACACAGGAGGTCATTATGTCAGCAGGACAATTCTCTCATCTTCCCTTTGTCTCATGAGACGAATAAACAGTGCAATATAGGAT
This sequence comes from Notothenia coriiceps, assembly GCF_000735185.1. NCBI lineage: Eukaryota > Metazoa > Chordata > Actinopteri > Perciformes > Nototheniidae > Notothenia > Notothenia coriiceps. The sequence goes on along the minus strand of NW_011343704.1, from coordinate 33,511 downwards.
GTTGAATACAAAGGATGGCAATACATACGCCATTTGTGACGTTTATACAGAGCTGTGGATTCAATCTGTAGTCACGTTTCATTCCTTTTCAGTCTCTGGTTATGTATTTAAATTCCAACACATTGTTAGGGGATCTTTTGTCATTACATGTTACTTTTTAGACGCTTTTATCCATCTTGTATTTATGAGCACACACAGAAACGTTCACCTTGGCTCACCCTTCAGAGATCACTTGTTGTTGCTCTCCTTTTATCTTTATCGCCATTCATTTCCAACAGATGGAAAAAGAATTTGAGTTCTTCTCCAAAGCAGTTCTCAAACTCACACATACTTTTTGTTGTCCAATTCTTAATTTACTGCAAACAGATTTTGTTCATTTTCTTTCTCTCCTTCTCTATCCCAGGCGCACTTTGGCTCCAGGCACTTATTTTATTACACTGATGAATTACAAATGAAATGAATTAATCCATGTTGGCTTCTAGTGTTTGATTCCACAACTCATTAACAGAAATAATTCCTCTCAGATATCCCTTATTTTGTATTATTTTGTTGTGTTTGGGATGTTTCATGAAGTCAGACTTTGGTCAGTGGGTTTAGCCAATCACAGCGCAGAGGTTAGGGCAGGAGCTGGCAGCCCATGTTCTGCGGCTTGGTTCCTCAGCGAAAGAACAGGGAAACCATCTAGCCTGGGACCATTTACCCTCTGTCTCCCCTTTTTCACTCTGTCTCTACAATAAAGGCAATGACCATTTCTAGATGTATAAAGAGCAGCAGGTCTATTTGTCTTTTTGGAGAAGTTTGAGGATTAGCTAAACTCTCAGGCAGAGAGGCCAGTGTACGGGATGCAGTATTCACTAAGCAGAATTTGAAAAGATCTGGCAATTTGACACCTTTTTTACCCATGGTGTTTTATTTATTTGTACTTTACACTGGAAACCATCAGAAAATAACAATATATTTCTCTGACACACTGCTTTGTTCTCCCAAACTCTGTTTCCTCTCTCCGTTTATTTTCCAGCCTGCTCAACCTATGCCCAATCCCTATCTCTCTTGCTTGTGCTTATTGAGCCAAGGTGGGATAAAACAGGGCCGGCCTGCTAACCAATCAGAGCAGACTAGGCTGAAACGAGGTGCTGCAGCACAGCCAGTATAAAAATAAAGATCTTTTTGATCATTAAAATATGGAACAAACATATCACAGTAGAGGCACAAAACACAAATATGAATCTGAAAATGAGCATAATATGTCCTCCTTTTATACAGGAGTGGCAAACCACAAGGGACCAATAGAGATGTTTTGTTTCTCACACTGCAGAGTCGTGGCATATTTATGAGTAGAGAATGGCTGCATGAGAAATCAGGAGGATTGGTTATCCAGCAAGCATTGCACAACTGTTTAAAACAAACACATCAAAAGTTACCATGTTGTAAAAAGTTCTCTAAAAAAGTAAGACTACTTCATTGTTTTTCCTCTTAAAAGTGCAGGTACAGAAAAACCCTTGCAATACTTGAGGAGATAAGTTGAAGTTGCTTACTATTTCATTCAACTCTTGCTGTCAGGTAGGTATGTGTTATTGGTCAAAAAACATCTAACCTCCAAAACACATTATTTTTGTAATTATGCTGTGGTAAACCTCTCTGTCACTTAGGATGTGGAACCATCTCAACTCCAAACATGTTGATGTTTTCCATGAAAACCTCAAAGGCATAATTTAACAGAGTTATAGTGCCAAGAGTGATTCTAAACCAGACACGTTTTCTTTTTTGTTAGGACTGAGACACAGATGTATCTGTAAAAACAGAATGTATGTCATATTATCCATGCCAATCACAGCATCTGGTCATACGCATCATTTCCTGCAGCTATTGAAATAAAAAAACAGAGGAAAACTTCAAAGCTGTTCTATGAGTCAATCTATGGAAAGTTAAGAAAGATTCCTCTTACAGGATAAGTAAAAAAAAAGCAATGTAGTTTTACAGCCAAGCCCTCACGGATTTGTTCTGCCAGACTATTCAGAACACCATGAGCTCTCAGAGGGAGAGGTTATAAATTAGTGTGTTTGTGTGAGGAGGGACCAAACTATCGAAACAGCAGACATCCTCCTCTGCTGACTGATATGTTCCCATTACCTCCACTTGTATATACAACTTCAGCCATCCAGGCAGCAGCAACAACAACACGACAATCAATATTGCAATGGCCCTGAATTCTCATCAACATCTTTGTTGTCCTCAATTAGCTTGCAGCAACACAGCGCAGAATCTGCAGCAGGCAGCGAGTGTCGGATGTGTTTTAATGCCCAGATGGGAGAGTTTTCTTTAGATTCTCCAGGGTCTCAGAATATGCCTGCATGTTCATTTGGCTCCCACGCCAACAAGGTGAAATTTAACACAAACTCTTTTCACCCACTCTTTCCTCTGAGGAAAAACTGCCATTCATCAACGTAAGCGCTTCCTGTGAGGAAACTGAAGTGCCACCCACCATTCAAAGCACTCTCGCCACTCTTCTTTACACCAAAGCCCTGTGAGCGCTAGAATCGAAAGGGCATGCACGACACACACACACACACACACACACACACACACACACACACACACACACACACACACACACACACACACACACACACACACACACACACACACACACACACAATTATGCTAAAGCAGGTTTGTAGGTTTGAAAGGACAAGACTGAAAGTTTATGTTAAGAAACATAAATAGTACTTAACATTACTGATTTGCAAAAGCAATATTTCATATTTTCAGTAAATATCAAAGCAGACTGAATTATAAATGGAAAAAAAGCATTAAACTGAATAAAAACTATTCATATTTTACTCAACATTACAAACACACCTTCTTAAATCGAATTTTTTAATATCAAATAATACAAAAAATATGTGATTTAAATCCTTTGTTTTCAGTTATATCAAGTGACTTTACTTGAAATAGACATCCAACATAGTCATTTGCTGTCTTAGTTTATCCATTTAAAATACAGTCTGTGATCTCGATGGGTGCATTCAATGTCTTGGAGGAGATGAAGATTTGCTGTTTAGATGCTGGCTCTCAGATCAGTAAACATGTATGCTTTCACCTTCATTTCACAAGACAAATCTCAAGTGTGTGCAAGTTGATTTCCATACTGTTCTCACTGTTTACTGTATTTAGCCAAGTATCAATAATTTTGTATTTAAATCAGTTTTTAATAGTTTTTCTTGAGACACTAACCTAGTTGGTAGAGTCTAGTCTAGTCTGGTCCAGTTGCTGTTGACAGTCAAGAGATACATTCATACAGTGTGGTGTCTCTGCTGATTCACATGGCTCCTGTCTGTCTCACTACATTTGTGCAGACTAGAGTATTACTATGGGCTCAGAACATTCTCATAATACACACATACGCACATAAGGATTCACACTTGTATTTCAGGATTCACACTTGTGTTTTTCAATTCACACACAAATGTGTTCCGTTTCATATACGTGTAAATACAATCCAAATACAGAAAAAAGTTTTGCATATGTATTTTTGATCCACACATTTGTTTTCCCGTTTAAAACCGCTGAACCTGCATACAAAAACCGCTTTCTGTGCACGGATCGCTGTGCATTCGTGTGTGCTTTTTTTGAGACTCCCCTGACGGTCACCCGATTCGTAATTGTAATATTTTCTATCTATAGCCAATCAGATGTCTTCTGCATTCTAAGCCAATCACATGAACGCGCCCCCACGACGTAGCGCTTCATATGCATTTTGCGCTGTGCGGAGCTGACAGGTCCATCTCAGGACACCTCCACTCCACTCTCAGTACATTGCCACTTTCCGAACAGGAAATGCACGCAAATACAATCTTTTATATTATTAAGGTACAGCGCCACTTTCCGAACCATTAATGAATGCTTGTGTTCACAAAACGGCAGGCAAAACCGTTTTGCAAATTTCCCCTCTGTGGGACTAATAAAGGTATTCTTATTCTGATTTAAATTTGTGTTTCCTGTATGGCGATTACAGCTGCTTTATTTATGTCTGTATGAAATTGATGTGAGTGTGGACGGAGCAGCTACAGGTTAGCTTAGCCTGATCGATTAGTGGCTTGTACTACGAAGCCAGTTCAACAGACCCTGGATATCTCTGAGTCATCTGGCTGAACTAACCCTAACAAACGAGATCTCGCTAAGCGGTCAGACGACGCTGGTTATCAACTTGGTAAATCAACCCAGGGTTTCTCTGTCCGGCTATGAGTGTGTGCTTGTGAAAGGGGCGGGGCTAGCAATATTTGACCAATCACAAACAGGGACAAGCGTACTGACAGCGCAGCGTCATACTTCCTGAATGAAAAGTAAACTATAATATTAGACAAATATGAAGAAGTTAAACTTTAAACATCCACGACTTAAACACTTTATCCAGGATAAAAGCAACATACCTGCACCTGCAAGGTGAATACAGAACAGCTGGTAAAAAAACAAAAATAAACGACCGAGTGTTTGAATCATGGAGTGGATCTGACTTTAAATTATATTTGACTCAAGTGTTTCGTCAACTTAATGTGTTGTTTAAAATAACACTTATGCATACAGTATGTAACAATGTACGTGTTGCACGGCCAGATACGGCTCGAGAAGCTGACTCAGATTAATGAGGCGAGTAAACACAGCTGACAGCCGCGGTGAAACGTGAAACTCGAGCAATTATTTGCATTGCGTCCAGTGTGAACGCACCATTATTACAAGTATTATATAATTACAAAATAAAATCGCCACTTTCCGAACAGGAAATGCACGCAAATACAATCTTTTATATTATTATTATTATTATTATTATTATATAAATAAAGACATATTGTATTTTAGTTACACCAGCTATTGATTAATTTGGTCAAGATTGGACCTTGACACTGTCCACATAGCTATAGTGAAATAATATAATAGAAAACAACAACAACTTCCTTATCCGTCCTGCAGGCAGGCTCCATGGACCTGTCAGCTCCGGATAGCGCAAAATGCGTACATGGAGCGCTACGTCATGAACGCAATACATCATAGATGAGAGTAACACCTACGTCATTTCTGGGCAAAAATTAAGGCCCCGCCCACTTTTGGGGGAAGACAACGCTGTCATTTGAATGGCGGTCAATACAAGTTCTGAAGTTTTTGCCCATCCGATTAAAAAAAATGTGAAAACTGTGGATTCTTGGATCTTCAAAGAGCTCGATTACGATGGCCAGTCAGGCAAACAATTACATTCGATCATTGGTAATCGACAATCGGTCTTGATATATGGTTTAAATACAAATCAGTAGGCGAGGCTGTAATTTCTCCAGCTGTTACTCTCATGAGTGAGGCGAAACATAATAGTTTTATCATGCCAAAAAGCTGCTGTGTCGTTTATTGCACCTCAAACATTAAAACAAATCCAGAGTTACGTGTTTCTGTACTTCCTCTAAGAAGAAAGGACAGTAACAGAAGATCTCTGTGGCTTCAGGCCCTTCAGGCTCGATCGCCATTCAAATGACAGCCGTTGTTTCCCCCAAAAGTGGGCGGGGCCGTAAAGTGACGTAGATGTTACTCTCATCTATGAAAATAAATAGCCTACTGCTATATTTAACCATATATCGAGCCCGATCGTCGATTTCTAACGGCTTAATGCAATTGTTTGCCTGTCTGCCATTGGAATCGGGCTCTTTGAAGATCCAAAAATCTCCGGTTTTCTTCCATTTCTGATCGGATTGGCAAAAACTTCAGAATTTGTATTGACTGCCGTTCAACTGACAGCATTGTTTTCCCCCAAAAGTGGGCGGAGCCGTTATTTTTGCCCGGAAGTGACGCATTTGTTACTCTCATCTATACCCTCGTGGGGGCGCGCTCATGTGATTGGCTTAGAATGGAGGAGACATCTGATTGGCTATAGATAACAAAAATTACAAGTACGAATCGGGTGACCGTCGGGGACTCTCAAAAAACCCACACACGAATGCACAGCGATCCATGCACAGAAAGCGGTTTGTGTTTGCAGGTTCAGCGGTTTTATACGGAAAACAAATATGTGTGGATCAAAAATACATATGTAAAACTTTTTTCTTTATTTTTTTTGTATTTACAGTAACGTATATGAAACGGAACACATTTGTGTGTGTCCATTGAAAAACACAAGTGTGAATCCTTTTGCGGATCATGAAATACAAGTGTGAATCCTTGTGTGTGCATGTGTGTATTGAGACTGTTCTGAGCCCATGTATTACTACTACCTAATGCAGTTCACTCAGGTTAAGCAAAAGTTCACTAACCCCCAGCTCTCTGCACAGTTTACTGTCCTTGTCCACATCTCGTATTTCACCCAAGTTTGTCTTGTCCCCGCTTTTTCCATGAATTGCACGATACAAGATGTAGGCAAACAAGTTTCTTGATGAATGACTATTTCTGTTTGTGCTCTCTCTCTCTCTCTCTCTCTCTCTCTCTCTCTCTCTCTCTCTCTCTCTCTCTCTCGTCTGGGGACATGATCCTGATCATAGGGTAATCTTTCATTCACCTTGGGGCCATTGTAGTTACCCACTCATTCAAGAAGTGCATGCTGCGTGCATCTTGGTTGACATAAGTTGATAGATTGAAGATGTTTTCATAGATTTCAGTAATACTTAAGTATATTTAGTGTTATACTTTGGAAAATTGTATTTAGAAATGGTAAACATAATACAACATAATGTTGCGAACTGGCACAAACATACAAAACATAGTATAATTGAATGTTGACAATAGCCAGTCTTCTTGTCCTCATAGTCCCTCTTCAACCTTTGAGGTTTTATGTCATGGTTGCGAGCGAGAAAATTCTAACATCTCTTTTATATTTCGAACAACGCAAAGGGCAATTACAGCTGCATCATGTGGTTGATCAAATGAAGATGATGCTTGTCAAGCCGAATAAAACTTGGTTACCCGAAACGAATAATATAATATTCTGTTCTCAAACCGTGCACATTTTTTATTGGAATAGTTCCCTAAACAAAAAGCTTAAACATAGTGAACACATTATTGACTCTTGATTCAGGCCACTAAGGATAGCAACACGGAGACATTTTGTAAATTATCAAAGAGCTTTGTGTCCAGGTAAATAAATGAGTCCTTAAATAAACAACTGTCTTCACGGCCTGCCCTCTGCTCGACCTCCCTGCTTCACTTCCATGCTCCTCTTTCCTTCTTTCTCCATCTCTTCCACAGCCCTGCTGCTCCATGACATAAGCCACTTTATCACACCCACCCTGCAGCCAGCATATAAATAATGTCTCACTGTTAAACTGCCCAGGTGAATCAAGCCATAAGTTATATCTTCTGGTGTCCAGCATTGCATCTATTTTCATATAAAAAGTGTGGCCCATTCAGGGATATAAAAAAAAAAGACAAAATAAAAGCCACAAAATACACTAACCTCATACCAGCAAGACCGTTTAAAAAGGACATGATTGAATAGTTTAAATAGGGTTGTTTATGATGGGGTCAAGGGGCAGGGTAGAAAACAACCAAACCTTGAAGCATCAGCCAGGATGCAACATCGCAGAAAGGCCAAACATCCTCTTTACAACACAAGCACAGACCTGGCCCGATGCTCTCCTGCAAGCAAACACACACTGGCCATTTCACTTCTTCAACAACTTGTCAACATTTTGAGCAAACTGACAGCAAAGTCTAATTCAGTATAAGCAGCTGAACCTGATCAGTGAACTTTACCTTCATCTCCATCTCATTTGAGGACATATAAAACACACTGGTGCGGATGAGATGGCATTCTTGTAAAACTGGCGTCAATTAATGACTGAGGATGAAACTAGTGTGACATCGATTCAATTTGAAAAAAGAAAATCAAAGAATGAAAGAAGGGGGAAACAGTGAGACTTGTTGTCACAGGGGATCGCATGAAAAGCAAATGCACCATGAGCTCAAAGGGCAGACGGCTACAAGAGGAACATTGTGTTGTCCAACCTGCCCTCAGGTCCTGTTGCTATTCTCCAACCCGCATCCCATCACGCTGTCAACATGAGGAAGATCACTCATTAGCTAAGCAATGTGCTTGTGAGTGCGCACTTGTTGGAGTGCGCAGGTGTTGACACATGGTTTGTGTATTGTCTCGCATTTGAATATGGTTCACAAGACTAAATTGACGCTATAAAAAGAAACACATGATGGACGAATGAAATTGTGAGCTGTACATCTCTGCCCTGCAGGCTTTTTCATTCAGCCAGTGTCAGATCCTGTTGTTATTCTCCAAGCAGCAGGCTGAGCAAGGATCAGGGTGGAATATGTTTGTAGCTTCAACGTCACATTAGCAAAGATGAGCTAATTTCTGAGCTGTCAGAGATAAAAAGGCCGTGCTGACAGCCATTTACATGATCAGTCAAAATGTGCACCAAGAGGAAGCACTTAGATGTAAGATGCATAGTTGTGTGTGTGTCTGTTTGTGTTTGTGCGGCCATATTAGTTACAGTTTGTAAGCTAATGAAGTTATGGGGATCTTGATTTTCTCCACTCTTAAGAAGAAGCTATGGCTAGCGTGTGACGCAGATTAAGAGCAAGACTGAGGGATTCTTTAAAGGAAAAAACATCCAATAACATGTAACCACTGTTGTCTCATGGATGATGAATGATTTCTGGATTTGATGTTAAAAATAGGTTTGTATATTATTTTCTGCAAATACAGACACCAGCAAGAAACCACACACAACCACTTGAATTGGAAAATATCCATGGCAAATGGCTAGTAGTGTGGATCAAAATAACCATATAAAAAGGCACATTTAAAGAAACATAACACCTGCCTGCAGCTACAATTTAATGTGTTTAGAGCATAAAGTCTTATTGTTAAGGATGTCTAAACACAGAGAGATGCTTAAACAATTCATGGAGGCCAGAAAGGGTTAGAAGTAAAAGAATATCAACTTCTTTAAGCTACCTACATAAAAAAAAGATTGGTAGTAGCCAAAATCGTAAGCAACTGGATTAAAGAAAAACTCCAAATGTGATGTTGATATTTTATTAATCTCTACAAAATCAATTGCCAGAATCCTTTTTTTAAATAAAAACCAACAATAGACGGGATATTAATAGCTGGATCTGTCTTAACATTAACGTCAGTCAGTTTGACGACACAGATGGCGGAGCGTCCCGCTGTTATCATGTACAAACAAAAGCACTTCGGTACAATAGAGGCAAAATTCTCCCTTTTGTGTTGTGTGCTCGTAGAAGCACAGACTGACAGTAATTGTAATTGTGTAAGGAGGAAGGAGAGGCCTCCACTTGCCCGCAGGTAGCTGTTACCCTCCACAGTGCTGAAGCGGAGGGAGAGGATAATCTTTGTCTGCTAGCCGCGATGATGAGCCATTTCAAATAAAGAAGAAGGAAGACTCTAACAGGCACTATACAGGCACTTTCCCACAGCTGATCAATGGCCTGTGGGGAGGTATTGTGTAGATATGGTCAACACTGACACCAACAACTGAGCATTTCATTTCAAATGACAATCTCTGAACACGTGTGTTCAATGTGGAAGTTTGAATTGTTTTTACTTAAGACATGTATGGGTTGATTTGCATTGATACATGCAGTCACCCCATCCTCTAACATCTGCCAGCTTTCGGAGATGTAAACAGGAAGTTTAATGTGCCCATGGAGTCAGTTATGCCCCTTTCACACCAACATTCTAGCTCCGTGCTAGTGCTCTTCTGGTTCGGAACCGGTTTTTATTTTCAGCCCCCGTTTTGTTCATACCACCAAGAGCCCGACAGGTGATGCCGCTGCTGCGTCATGACGTCACGAAGCCAGATTAAATTAAATAACGACTTCTCCAACCTTATAGTTTTCTCCAGTGCCGTGGTTCATTGTTTATTAATGTGTTTCAGCGGCATTTACCGACCGCTGCAGTGCTGGCTGCTCTTCCACGGGAGTTTATTCTCCCGTTAACTCACACGGCAGCGGCCACTGTAAAGTATTCACTGTCTGACTGTCTGTCACACAAGCAGCTGATACATATCCCCAGTTCCCCATAAATGAATTTGTTTCGGTATGAATTGACGCTGTTTGGCATCACAACGCTGTTATGAAAGTTTCTCTGGTATAAAATGGGTGATGTTAGCATAGCAACCGAAGCTAAACTGACTATAACTTGACTACTTGTTGCTAACCAACACAGTCTCACGGCATTTGGTGTTAGAGTCACGAAATTAATCTATTGATTCGTGTTCACCAACACGATTTCATCATTTTTTTCGTGTCACACAGTCGGAAATGACAACCTGTGCGGCCCATGTATTGATTCCATCCGATAGCTGCTATGATACAAAAACAAAACGTCTGCCTGCTCTCCATTATGGGTACTGCAATTTTTGGAAGTGCCGGAGCGACGTTCTGGTGCTCTCCGTCAGAAATACACCCCTGTCAGGCGAGACATATACCACGTGATGACACGTTAGGCTCATGTTGTGTTCAAGGACCCTGACTTTATAAAGTGTGTGGTTGCGTTCTAGTCACTTTGCTCAGCCCTACTGCTTGTTTCAACTTGTATTTGCCGTACTCGCCATAAACTGTTAGCTCAGGTTAATCGTGCCCCCCTCCGACGTAAGCGTGATGTATGCGGTTCTTGCTTCTAGACCGATTTTTTTTGGTGTTTGGTAAACACCGGTTTTCGGTGCTTAGAGCCGGCTCCGCTGCGGTGTGAACAGGAAAAACCGGTACCTATCAGGCTCTAGCTCCGAACCGGCCCTGGAACCGCGTTGGTTTGAAAGGGGCATGTTGGCTAGCTGAGAAACGTAACTTAGCCTACATTTGTTTACATTTTGTAAACATTTAAAGTATGATGAATCAGCTATTAGCATTTCCTGTTTGTATTCGATTTGTATATTTACATAAAATATCACCAGATTACTTTAACAATTAAAGAAACACCAATACTCTCATTCATGTTCTGGAGTTATAAGAAGCGTCTTTTTTATGATTTCTTTCTTACTTGCGGTGTTCATTACAAAAAATTATATCCTAGATAATTGTAAACTCCACTGAATCTAATGTTCGTCATGTCTGTGTAGTTTTGAACACCTCACAGTGTAAATATGTTCTCTAAAGTAACCAGACACTGACAAATGAAAAAGTGGAAAAATGTGGAGGATAACAAAATCACACATGAAGAAATACAGTCAGGTCCAAAAATGTTGGACATTAAGACCATTTTCATAACTTTGGCTCTATACACCACCTGAGTACACCACAATGGACTTTAAACATGTGCTTTAAGTGCATACTTTCAGCTTTAATTTACAACACATTTTATAAGTGGTATCTCCTTTTTAAGGGACCAAAAGTGATTGGACAATTGGCTGCACAGCTGTTTCATGTCCAGGTGTGTGATATGTTCTTGTTAGTTCATTTACAATGAGCAGATAAAAGGTCTAGAGTTCATTTCAAGTGTGGTATTTGCATTTGGAATGTGTCGTTGTCAATCTTCAATTGGAAGTCTAAAGAGCTGTCACTATCAGTGAAGCAAGCCATCAGTAGGCTGAAACATCAAAACAAACCCTTCAGAGGAATAGCAAAAACATTAGCTGTGGCCAAATCAACAGTGTGTTACATTCTTAAAAAGAAATAACGCACTGGTGAGCTCAAAGCCCTTCACAACAGTTGGCTAGATCAAGAAAACTCTCCAGGAGGTGTCAAAGTTAAAAATCAAGACAGTAAATGCCGAGGGTTCCCCAAACGATGTGAACCATTAGTGACCCTCAAAACCAGGAAGACCAGATTAGAGTTTACTAAAACACATCTAAAAGTTCTGAAACAATATCCTATGGACAGATGAGACAAAGATCAACTTGTACCAGAATGATAGGAAGAGGAGAGTATGGAGAAGGGAAGGAACTGCTCATGATCCAAAGCATCTCATCAGTGAAGCATGGGGGTGGTAGTGTTAGGGCGTGGGCATGTATGGCTGCTAATGGGACTGGTTCCCTTGTATTTATTGATGATGTGACTGCTGCCAAAAGCATCAGGATGAACTCTGAAGTCTTTCAGGCAATATTATCTGCTCATATTCAGCCAAAAGCTTCAGAACTCATTGGACGGCGCTTCATATTGCAGATGGGCAATGACCCGACGCATACCGCGAAAGCAACCACAGTTTGTTTAAGCAAAGAAGTGGAATGTTCTGAAATGTCCAAGTCAATCACATGACCTGAATCCAATTGAGCACGCATTTCACTAGCTGAAGACAAAACTAAAAGGGAAACTGCCCAAAGAACACGCAGGAACTGAAGACAGCTGCAGTAGAGGCCTGGCAGAGCATCAGGGACAAAACCCAGCGTCTGCAAAGGATGTGCAACTAAATATTAAAAGTGACAATTTGATTTATGATTATGATCCAATTACTTTTGGTCCCTTAAAAAGGGAGATACCACATATAAAATGTGTTGTAATTCCGACACTATTCACATGATTTGGATGTAAATACCCTCAAATTAAAGTCTGCACTTCAAGCACATATTGAGTGTTTCATTTCTAGTCCATTGTCGTGGTATACCATTCTCACAGACTGTAAAAATAATCTCTGCAAAGGTAGTAGCTCGATCCCTAAGGGAGAATTTAAGTTATTACTCATAAGCTTACAATGCCCCCCCACCCCCCCTGGGGTTGTAAGACTTACACATTATTATGCTGTGATGGCTAAAAACTCTCAGCGGGGGCAGATCAGACATGGCACAAAGAGAAACACGGAACTGAGAGGGAAGGGGAAATCCTACTTTGATGTATTTTTTTGTACCCAACAATAAAGGGGAACTATGAGAAAAAGGGAAGACCCATCTTAGGAATCATTTACATTTTTAAACTGTATATTTCTGGTACTCATACTTTGAAATGTGCATTTTGCCCCCAAAAGTTACTTTTTAGCCTAGACCACATGAACTTAATGGATATCATGGTACTGTATTGTGTTTTTATTATCTTACTTTTAAACGTGTTGCCAAATACTGGCTACACACTCTTTCCACAGACAAACAGTCTGAGGAGGGGCTCTCACATCCTGGACCATAAACTTTCTAAACTCTAGAGAAAAGTCAAATGTCCTTCGTTAATGGTGTGTAATTTATTGCTGCTGTATGATTGATGATGCTCTTGATCAGTTATTATTGTGTTCGGTACTACAATTGATTCCCAAAGTGAAATGTATGTACAGTACTAGCATTAAGCATGTTGAGAATCTGTCAGCTCAACACAGATGAGGCTATGAGAAAAAAGTTGGATCGAAGTGAAGATAAAATAGAATATATAAAACCCCCAGCTGTCTCGGTCACTGCAGCTCTGCTCCTCGCACGTCCCCTGCTACAAACAGATCTTAGCAATCTGTTATTTCTGTGTGACTGGCTGGAGCTGTAACTAAGCAGCCTGCAGGCTGAGTGATGGAGCGGCAGTCAGTATGACGCGGGATCAATTGGAGAAATATAATATACTCCAGGTAGCAACCCCCTGCCGACTCCAGCCTGGAAAATAACGATGTGAGCCATTGCAAACCGGCTCCGAGGTATAACTCCACTACATGTAGTAAGTCAAGCATTTTCCCACGCCACTGGTCCTGTGTCTAACTGTATGCAGAAGCACAATTGCTGAGCCTTTCTTCAGAAGCAACGACATGTCGCATGGTGGCCTTTTGCAACCTAGTGAGAGCGGCAGACTATTTAAAAGGAGGAAGCCTGTTAGAGAGAGTCTGCAATATCTTCCATTCTACTGTGATCCTTTGCTAAAGATCCACAAGTGACTTTTACAAGTTCACAGTGAGTATTGCTTTTCACCATTACGTGAACAAATCTGTTCTCTTAATGAGTCATACAAAGTGTGATAAAACAGTTCACTATACATAGCCATAGTTAATAGAAAGTACATAGCAATAATTCCTAGATGAATTGTACTCTCTCCAACATCTGGTGTCTCCTTTTTGGATCGTAACCACACATGCACAACATAGTGAGATTCCCATGTGCAGTCACTCAGGGCTACCTAGGGAGGGATCTCTATGACATCGCTATTGCTGTACTCTCTGTACTTTACTGAGTCCCTGGCAGTGTGACCTTATTATGATTGTGCTCAGCTGGCTCGCTAGCCACCGAAGCCCCCGCCCTAAACCCCTTCCAGTCAGAGCTTGACCAGCCAATGATCGGCTTTGTTCCCCCAGCTCACACTCTCCAACCATCTGGACACACGCCCAAGAGAGAGTCAGGCTATGTGGGGTAAGAAAGGCTGCAGCATATATATGTGAAAAGGAAGCTGTGCAGCTTTTGTTATACGTGTGAAACTGAATCGGTTGTTTGCTCAATTGCAAAACGGCCTTCAAATTGTACAGCATGTGCACAGTTGTACACTGTGGCATAGATAAACAGCCTCCAATCACAAACATATTGAAAATCAAAGTAAAAGCTGGAGATCTGAAATGTACAGACTTTTGGCAGGATCTTTTAAAACGTTTGAGTATTAAATGTGCACAATGAATACAGATAAGGATGTTCCAAGGTACTGATATTATCAGATTCATCACACTTTGGTGAAACATAAACCAATTGTTGAGTTTCTCTGAGATAAATTGTGTACCATAAAGTAACACAAGCAGATATGCTAACAGGTTACAAAAACCGGGGAACTCTGTTTTGTTCTCATCTATTTCTCTACTCAACCCAAGTTAAATGAAATCAAAAGACAGTCAAGAAAATCGAATGTTTAATCACAACCTCTGAATGTATTGTGGAAGTATTTTTATCTCATGTTTTACACAGGTAATCACAAATGGTATTTAAAATATAGAGCATTCTTGAATGCACAAAAGGAGAGCTTCTAACAGCCCCTGCTTAAAAATATCTCATGCCGTCAGAATATCAACAGTTTCTCCAGCATGCGGATTGCTACAGTAATAGCTGCCAACCATTGGTTTTCTTTTAAAAGTATTTGCGAGTGAAAAGTTCACACGATCCTTCCTCAAAGTGGTTCCACTTTCTTATTCCTTTTTTTGTGATTGAAACCAGAGAAAGGCAAAGCTACTTATCTTTAGAAATGTTAAAATATACCAGCCGTTTTCAGTCACTTGTCAAGTTTTGACCTGTTACAGAAACTGTAACACCAGAATAATACATACTGAAGAACAGTGGTGTATCAGGTTGAAATGATTTAAAGCAGTTCCTTAATATGCATTTGTCTTATCTGTTTTCTCCTTGTCTTCTGGATATTGAATATTGCATTTCTGCATTTGTTTTAGATGCACGGAGGACTAACAGTAAAATAAAGTTTGTGTATTTGTCTACAAATATGAGTGCATCTATGAGCGCTGGTGTGAACCACAGAGCCCCAGTGGGTGACATTATATCATTTGAACCCCAGAGGGGTGTTAAATGTGGACATGGCCTGAAGCTCAAGTCCATGGCAGCAGGAATGCCAGCTTGCTGGACAGGAGCCACTTTGGATTAGATCCCTGCAGCCAGAGAACCCTGAGCAGCGAGGGACAGCCGAGACCAGCAGCCAGCCAGCAGTGTAATGAGGATCAGCAGGCAGGGTTAGCCACTGCTGCTAACCTTTAGTTACCACTGTGCTTCATCATAGGTGCTTGGAGATGGACAAATGGCTTTGTGTACCCCTTTACCTCACACATTTATCACCTCTGAATAGGGGGTAGTGTGGTGTTGTCTGACTATCCTCTTCACTTACATGAATGTTTTTTTCGAATCTGCAAATTATTTTCTTCCTCAAATTAATTGTTGTAAGGTGACATCATGAAATGTATTGTTCTTTCAACAAACAGTCCTAAAAGCAACTTAAAAATTGAATCAATCCACAAAAATGTTGCAAATAAATTCATGATCAATCTAGGCATGGATAAATTGTTGCAGTGCTACTCTACACTTACCAGCAGCACTCTTTTTCATCTTCTTTGAAATACATAAACAGAGACAACAACAATGACTCTAGATTACTCTTAAGCTATGAATGTTCACATCTTGACTGCACATTTTCACAAACTGCAAAGATCCTCTTAGGAATTCATCACACACGCATCTGTCACGGAAACAGTCATCAAATCATTTAGTTTGGATTTCATCAATCTTTGTTTCTAATTTTGAAACTGGATAAAGCAAAACTGTTCTGCCAAACTTATCATGGTACATTTATTTTTAAATGATTTTCTAAGATATTTAGAGTAAAAAAAAACACGCTCCTCAATTTCCAGACTAAAATATTGACATGCTTGATCTAGACGAATAAGGTCCACGTGTTAACTCGGGGCATTCGGGGTAATTGTCTTAACGTCCCGTCCCCTTTTCTCCTTAACATGCGTTGGGAGCTCTAATCTGCTAACACAGACCTTTGGCAACATTAAACACAAACTGCTCTGTCATTTCCACATGACTGTGTGCTTTCTGTCTCAGACGCATGTAAAAACACTCGTCAGACAATCTATTCATCTGCTGATAAACCGCCCAACTATGAATTGACCAGATCAGTGAGTCAGTGGTGTTCCACACGCCTAGCGCTGCAGGATAAACCGTTTTTATTGTCGTTGCGATGTCAACAAACACAAATTGTAAACATGATTATTTTTTATTGGTGCTTTTTGTGTTCAGCTCGATGTTTCATTCGTACAATAAAATAGTGTTTATTTAATAAGCAATTTGTTGTTTTGCGGATATACAGAACTAGGTAGACTTAAATATGTTTTTTTCTCATACTGCTACATCACAACAGGGTGCAAATACAATTTTTATTATCTGTGGGACAAGCTTGTTAGTTAGTTATTTTGGCTTGATATTCGTAAAAACTATACACAAAAAAAAGACAAAACTATTGTCCAACTGTTTTAATGATTTGTCCCGAGCTGTCGGAGCAGAGCAGAGCATTAGCACTGAAGCTATTGTTCGGAGTCAGGAGCCTGACAGGGGCCCCAGCCACCAGTCGTTTTGAACCAGGCCTGGTATGAGGGGCCCCTGAAGAGAAGACCGAGCAAATTAGTACCTGGAACGTACAAAGAGAGAATCTTCAGTTCAGTTCAGTTCATCTCACAGCATGTGTCCCCAGGAGAACAGATCACACTGAAAAACAGTGATTTAGTTCATTTTCCATAAAACACAAATTCTGATTCATACAAGAAAATTGTCCTGCATTTGTATGAATCAGACTTGAACATTAAAATAACTAGAGGGCATCTATTAAAAAAGGTTTCCGGTCAAATCATTTAATAAAATTGTACTGCTCTGAAAAGTTTGCCTGATATTTTATTCGAGCAGAATGAAAGCGGCATGATTATGATGTTCATTGTCTAAAATGCACATTAAAAGATACACACAACTGCACAAGATGTACAATGACATCAATCATTTACTTTCAAATCTTACATCTTACATCAGTTTTAAACATTATAGGTTTTTTTGTCTTCATTCTGACAGACAGTTCTTAAAGTAACCATCATTTTTGAATTGCTTTATTGAATGTAAAAATAGGATGCAAGTAAAAAGATGTAACCTTTGTATTACGTTTCAGTTTGGAGATGTGAGATGTGACTCTTGGTGTGGACACTGAAGAATATGTTAACAGGCACTGCATTCCTTTAAAACAGTAAGCCTCCATCAACCCTGGTCTGACCTGGACCTACAGAGATGTTCATTTCTGTTAGATCACTTAATGAGAGGATAAACATGACCGAGCAGCACCTCTGCCACTCTGCCACTTGTCAAACTGGACTCAGGAACATAAAACACCAACTCCTGCTCTCAGCCTGCTGCTCATCTGTCTGCCAGTTCACAACAATGTCTAACAATGTCAGCAAGAGGATTCATTTAATCTCACAAAATATATAATCTAATGCTTTTACATTGTTCTCGTAGGCTGAATACAAATAAATGAATCTGCAGAATCATCATTGGATTTTGAATATGTAGTAGATAAAATAATCAATGAGTGTTGCAACAGTATATGAGACTATGTGTGTTTGCTACAACTTGTGTCTAAAATCTAAAGTCACTATGTACTTACTGAAAGATTACATGGCAGGGTAAAAGGTTTCAACAGTCCTCAGACCTCCCTGCACGCCCCAGTTGGTTGACCCCCTTCCTCTAAGAGCAGCCTTGTTGTCTTCCCAAACAGCGTGTTAAATGCCATCTGACATGTGAATAAACATCGTAGGGGCCCTCCAAGTCTACCAGGGGACAGGAAGCTGGGGAAGCCCCAGACAGGACTCCGGCGACATGCAAGGAGTTGTGATGAGGCACCAGATGAGGGTGTTGTTTACATATTTCTCTGGTAGGGCACATGGGGAGGCCCTACCGTAAACCCCCCGGCTTTCAGAATACTGTGAGTGGATTTTGAGAAGCAACGTTTTGATCGTGAAACACGGGAGGAAATGAAAGTTAAATCTCATAAAATGAAACTGGGCCAGGATTGAAAGCGACCAGGCAGTCATGTTCATTCAGGGATGGGGTCGGGGATTTCCACTCAGCATGCATGCTTATTACATTTAACTCTTGAAATGATGAATATCGAGACAAAGTCTCTTCTTCACTTGGGAAACGTTTCTGAAAACAGAACACAGCTAAAACATGGAGCCTGAAATCTCCCTTCGGAAACACAAGATGCTCCCGCTGGGTGAAATCAACATTATGTCACCTTCTTGCCAACACAGCTGCTGAAAATGTAGCAGCTTATAACAGTGGCTCGGCAAAATGTTCTCTAACTAATGACTCACAGATGCAAATGCAGCTTTAGACGCTTACCTTACTGGTTTCTCTCTGGGTGTTTCCATTGCTTATCAAGAGGTCATCTGACTGCCTGTTCTACAACTCCGATACTTTATCTCGTCGGCTTCTTCTGCCCTTTCTGCTCGGTTGAATCTAATTTCTACATAACTGTCAGATTGCCTGATGAACTGTGACATGTAAAGTGAGAGGATCCAGCAGCAGACCCCTGGACTGAGCCCACATCCATACGGCACATTCGAGCAAATCAATACTTTTCATTAGATGGATTAAAGCGTGTGCTGCTAATTCAGTTAACCAGAGACAATCACTTGCCATTTACATGTGATTGGCTGAGTTAGCCTCCCTTTAACTGAGTTAACAGATCATCTTTTTTATTCAAGTTTCCCCTAATTCATTATTGTTTAAATGCCTTAACTCTATTAACCCTTATCTCAAGGGCTCACGTTCTTGTCCATTTCCTGTTGAAGTCATGCAGACTCAATCTATGCAACCTCTGTTCTCGCTCTGAGGCAAATCATGCTGTAGGAATCAAGGAGACGTGCCTGCATAATGCGCATGTGTTTGAGTGTGTGTTTGAGTGTGTGTTTGAGTGGAGGAGGGAGGATGGTGAGAAAATATGGGTTATTTATTGTTTCAACATCCTCAAAACCGGTCTAACGGCAAAAGGGATAGGCAGAGGAATAGCTACAAAATGGGAAGAAGTGAAGTGTCGAAAAGGTTGTTGTACATTTAATTTTTGTTTAGTTTGCCTGTAGCTTGGTCTTTAATATAACCCCTACGTTTAAATGTATCTGCTCCTCCATCCACACTCCTCTGCCTTTCGGTCTCCCCAGCTTGCATGTGTCAGAGGTCAGATTGCTGCATTTTATCACACACAGCATCAAGCCCAGTCACCAGAGCTGTGGAGCTGTGGACCCCCCCCCCTGCCCCCCTTCTGCGTAGTTGCTCCCCTTACCATGTCTCCCCTCCCTTCATGGCAAGCGCAGTGCTTTCAGTAAAGGTCAACTCCACCTTTACCCGCAACCTTACCCCACACAGGTCTTTGCCCCCCTTCACGTTCAGACAGGAGTTCAAACCCCAAATATGTCAGAGCTGAAATCCAGAGCACGACAAATACTACATTTCTACAGACATAAAAGCAGGAAGTGAATGTCTGTGTACATTAAAACGATGTATTTTTATATTTTATGACAGTAGGGACATTTCACTTAAACTCCTTAAATTCTTAAAGCTGAAAAATACAAAGCCATATATTTGATATTGATACATTTCATAATTCTGACTGAAAGAGCTGAATTGAGACCATTCATGTATGGTTCATACTGCATTGTCTTCACAGTCATTTCACAAACACAACCACCAACAATATGTATCTTGAGCAAAAAAGAGTGAAAAAAAGATCCTACAAGACAAACAAGGCCTGAAGAACCTGCCTACAACCCGCTCATTGACGATTACATCTACAGAACATCCCACAAGCAGTCACTTCCTTGCATTTAAACACCATATTAGAGCGAGCTAGTGATCACCACATGATTATATTTTGATTCACTTCTTAAGAAATACAGAGAAAAAACCTTCTCCGTTCTCAGGGCTCACAAAGCCTGCTTTTATTTATCTTTACTTTTCACTTGATGGTAAAACTCTAATCAAGTCTGTGGAAGAACAGCTTCGAGCTAGCCAATGACTGACCGGGGACAGAGCACTCCTGACCAATAAACCATCCTTTGATATAGATCAGTGTATTAATAAATAACCAATGATCCACTATCGTTAATGCAAAGTGAAAACATTGACATACATCATCATCTTTAGGATACACGATTAATTAGAAATTCTCATGGCTCGTTTCAGGCACTATTTCTTCTTAGAATCTAAACAGTGCTAAAATAAAATGTGGCGTATTAAAGTGATCAGTAAAAGGTTCATTCTTTTTTTAAAAGCCCAGAAATATAACAGCACATCATATTCTAGTTGCTATAAAAACCAACTGTGTTTAATGGGCATTTGATATGATCTCATATGAATTAAAGGCCTCTGACATTGCATCATGGCTGACTTTATAACAACAGAACACATTTGCTAATGTCCAAATGATAGATATTATATTGTATCCTCATAAAACTTGTTTTTCACACACTTACAAATCATGAGGATTGAGTTTAAACCTGTGACGCAAAAGTAGCAACAGATAAAGGTAACCATGTCACATTTTAAATACCGGAGATCATTGCGATTTCAGACTGATTCTCAGCCTTTCAAACTGTAACTGGATATCCCCTCAGAAATCTTGACGGTCATAACATCTTTCTTCACATCCCCAAGAGTCAAAAAGCCTGTGTTGACATCCTGACCAGAGCGACCAACAGCAGATAAGTGATGACCGCAACCCAATGTCACAGGCAGGTCTGAGCCTGGTTTGGCCTGGGAGGACAGCAACATGCTCACAGCCACCAGTGGTTGTCCAACCAAGAGGCACGATTATTAGTTAACAATAGTCTCATCTTAATAAGCCTTAAACTGGTCCAAACACAATCATTTAAGCTTACATGTTGTTAAGACTATCATAAATCTGCAGGTCCCCCAGCATAAATGCATTTGAAGAAATCAATAGCAACAGTGTGTCATTATGTTACCTGTTCTTATTTTGGCTCTATGTTTCACTTCTCTACCATGATGGCGAGCAGGACAGCTTTTTCAAGTGACTTGTGATTATTTCAATAATGGATCCCACAAGTATTTGTATTATTATTGTTTTAATGCTATTATTTAAAATCCTCTATTGCCAGCGCATCACTTGTTGATGGTTTAACACCTCTGCTTACTTGGTGATAATCAGCATCATCCTTGAGAGTTAAGACAGTGCTCAGATGAGAAGCAGCCATCGCCTCGGCTACTCCTCCAGTTTTAGGGGCCCTTTCTTGGATGAAAGTGCAAGGCCCCATGCTAATCCAGGGGCAGTCGGGTCAGGTGTAAATCAATAGCTTAATTGGCCTATCAGATTATCGTAGATGTATCTAAACATAGCTATTGCATTTGTGTCTTTACAATAGCCACACTCCAAAAAACATAGAATTATTTAAGAGACACAAAGCATGCCCTGCCCTATGGATGTTATTTGCACAGTGGCCCACACACAAAGTCCAATCAAACAAACAGAACACCAATTGCATACTGCTATGTTGCCTCTGTGTGAGTTGATTATTACAGAACGACGACTAAAAAAACAAGACAGAGCTCTCATCTCTCCAGCATTAAAAAAACAAAGGCATCCACCTTATGGTGCTCTATATGGTAGCGACTGGGTGATTACAGTAGTGACAGAGGGATAATCTGGATAAGCCAAGCATGGATACTAAAGTCCCACAGAGTGCCACCCCCACCTCTCTAACTCGTTCACCTTGCTCCCCTGCATGAGAGGATTTCCTTATTCACTGAGTAATCATGTGAAATCTATGCACACAGCAGCAGGAGGGAGGCATAGTGAATATGCTCCTCGATGCACGTATTGTCACAAACAAACAGCCAATAAAAATCAGTCGCGCACACTGAAAATCTGTGAATGCAGGTTTCTAAATGATGAATGAAGAGGAAAAGAAAGTATAGAGTCATCTGTATCCAGGAGAAAGACATGGGAATACAACTTGTATTCAAGACAAATATTGAATACAAGTTGTTTTGCAGGTGATCTCTGTGGTTCATTCTTCTCAACAAGTAAACTCTCTTGTTAGCTTTTTTTCCTTTGCATTTGCAAAAAGACCCTGAGGCATTTTACTCTGCATTTACACAATTAAGATTACAAGTGTTCTCTTCCTCTTTTTCTCTTCTTTTTGCTGTCAATTGTATGAGAAGGGGACAGAGAAGAGAACATTACAAACACTCCAGGCTGTCTATTTATAAACCTAAAAGCTATACTCATGCTGCCTCATGGCTCTGCTCTGTGCAAAGAGCAGGGATAGCTGATCATTTGGGAATGGAAAATGTGTTTAATGAGGTTTGATGGTGATGCCACACACCCTGATGAGCTGTGGTGACACTAAACAATGTATTTGCACAACATGCACACATCACCCCCCCC